>NW_027442142.1:0-193924 GCF_048569485.1 Anomaloglossus baeobatrachus | reverse complement strand
TCCTGTTTGGTGGAGATGATATTTAATAAAATAAGTAGAAATCCACTAAAAGTTTTGTTTGGTTATCTTGCAATCCCGAGATAATCGTCTCCATGCTCCAAATCCATTTTAAAGCCATTTCAAAGGCATTTCGCGCATACATGAAATGAACACATTTTTCTCCAAAACTATAACACATGCAAGTTGTCCTGTTTGGTGGAGATGATATTTAATAAAATAAGTAGAAATCCACTAAAAGTTTTGTTTGGTTATCTTGCAATCCCGAGATAATCGTCTCCATGCTCCAAATCCATTTTAAAGCCATTTTTAAGGCATTTCGCGCATACATGAAATGAACACATTTTTCTCCAAAACTATAACAGATGCAAGCTTGTCTTGTTTGGTGGAGATGATATTTAATAAAATAAGTAGAAATCCACTAAAAGTTTTGTTTGGTTATCTTGCAATCCCGAGATAATCGTCTCCATGCTCCAAATCCATTTTAAAGCCATTTTTAAGGCATTTCGCGCATACATGAAATGAACACATTTTTCTCCAAAACTATAACAGATGCAAGCTTGTCTTGTTTGGTGGAGATGATATTTAATAAAATAAGTAGAAATCCACTAAAAGTTTTGTTTGGTTATCTTGCAATCCCGAGATAATCGTCTCCATGCTCCAAATCCATTTTAAAGCCATTTTTAAGGCATTTCGCGCATACATGAAATGAACACATTTTTCTCCAAAACTATAACAGATGCAAGCTTGTCCTGTTTGGTGGAGATGATATTTAATAAAATAAGTAGAAATCCACTAAAATTTTTGTTTGGTTATCTTGCAATCCCGAGATAATCGTCTCCATGCTCCAAATCCATTTTAAAGCCATTTTTAAGGCATTTCTCGCATACATGAAATGAACACATTTTTCTCCAAAACTATAACAGATGCAAGCTTGTCCTGTTTGGTGGAGATGATATTTAATAAAATAAGTAGAAATCCACTAAAAGTTTTGTTTGGTTATATTGCAATCCCGAGATAATCGTCTCCATGCTCCAAATCCATTTTAAAGCCATTTTTAAGGCATTTCGCGCATACATGAAATGAACACATTTTTCTCCAAAACTATAACAGATGCAAGCTTGTCCTGTTTGGTGGAGATGATATTTAATAAAATAAGTAGAAATCCACTAAAAGTTTTGTTTGGTTATCTTGCAATCCCGAGATAATCGTCTCCATGCTCCAAATCCATTTTAAAGCCATTTTTAAGCCATTTCGCGCATACATGAAATGAACACATTTTTCTCCAAAACTATAACAGATGCAAGCTTGTCCTGTTTGGTGGAGATGATATTTAATAAAATAAGTAGAAATCCACTAAAAGTTTTGTTTGGTTATCTTGCAATCCCGAGATAATCGTCTCCATGCTCCAAATCCATTTTAAAGCCATTTTTAAGGCATTTCGCGCATACATGAAATGAACACATTTTTCTCCAAAACTATAACAGATGCAAGCTTGTCTTGTTTGGTGGAGATGATATTTAATAAAATAAGTAGAAATCCACTAAAAGTTTTGTTTGGTTATCTTGCAATCCCGAGATAATCGTCTCCATGCTCCAAATCCATTTTAAAGCCATTTTTAAGGCATTTCGCGCATACATGAAATGAACACATTTTTTTCCAAAACTATAACAGATGCAAGCTTGTCCTGTTTGGTGGAGATGATATTTAATAAAATAAGTAGAAATCCACTAAAATTTTTGTTTGGTTATCTTGCAATCTAGAGATAATCGTCTAGATGCTCCAAATCCATTTTAAAGCCATTTTTAAGGCATTTCGCGCATACATGAAATGAACACATTTTTCTCCAAAACTATAACAGATGCAAGCTTGTCCTGTTTGGTGGAGATGATATTTAATAAAATAAGTAGAAATCCACTAAAAGTTTTGTTTGGTTATCTTGCAATCCCGAGATAATCGTCTCCATGCTCCAAATCCATTTTAAAGCCATTTTTAAGGCATTTCGCGCATACATGAAATGAACACATTTTTCTCCAAAACTATAACAGATGCAAGCTTGTCCTGTTTGGTGGAGATGATATTTAATAAAATAAGTAGAAATTTACTAAAAGTTTTGTTTGGTTATCTTGCAATCCCGAGATAATCGTCTCCATGCTCCAAATCCATTTTAAAGCCATTTTTAAGGCATTTCGCGCATACATGAAATGAACACATTTTTCTCCAAAACTATAACAGATGCAAGCTTGTCCTGTTTGGTGGAGATGATATTTAATAAAATAAGTAGAAATCCACTAAAAGTTTTGTTTGGTTATCTTGCAATCCCGAGATAATCGTCTCCATGCTCCAAATCCATTTTAAAGCCATTTTTAAGGCATTTCGCGCATACATGAAATGAACACATTTTTCTCCAAAACTATAACAGATGCAAGCTTGTCCTGTTTGGTGGAGGTGATATTTAATAAAATAAATAGAAATCCACTAAAAGTTTTGTTTGGTTATCTTGCAATCCCGAGATAATCGTCTCCATGCTCCAAATCCATTTTAAAGCCATTTTTAAGGCATTTCGCGCATACATGAAATGAACACATTTTTCTCCAAAACTATAACAGATGCAAGCTTGTCCTGTTTGGTGGAGATGATATTTAATAAAATAAGTAGAAATCCACTAAAAGTTTTGTTTGGTTATATTGCAATCCCGAGATAATCGTCTCCATGCTCCAAATCCATTTTAAAGCCATTTTTAAGGCATTTCGCGCATACATGAAATGAACACATTTTTCTCCAAAACTATAACAGATGCAAGCTTGTCCTGTTTGGTGGAGATGATATTTAATAAAATAAGTAGAAATCCACTAAAAGTTTTGTTTGGTTATCTTTCAATCCCGAGATAATCGTCTCCATGCTCCAAATCCATTTTAAAGCCATTTTTAAGGCATTTCGCGCATACATGAAATGAACACATTTTTCTCCAAAACTATAACACATCCAAGCTTGTCCTGTTTGGTGGAGATGATATTTAATAAAATAAGTAGAAATCCACTAAAAGTTTTGTTTGGTTATCTTGCAATCCCGAGATAATCGTCTCCATGCTCCAAATCCATTTTAAAGCCATTTTTAAGGCATTTCGCGCATACATGAAATGAACACATTTTTCTCCAAAACTATAACAGATGCAAGCTTGTCCTGTTTGGTGGAGATGATATTTAATAAAATAAGTAGAAATCCACTAAAAGTTTTGTTTGGTTATCTTGCAATCCCGAGATAATCGTCTCCATGCTCCAAATCCATTTTAAAGCCATTTTTAAGGCATTTCGCGCATACATGAAATGAACACATTTTTCTCCAAAACTATAACAGATGCAAGCTTGTCCTGTTTGGTGGAGATGATATTTAATAAAATAAGTAGAAATCCACTAAAAGTTTTGTTTGGTTATCTTGCAATCCCGAGATAATCGTCTCCATGCTCCAAATCCATTTTAAAGCCATTTTTAAGGCATTTCGCGCATACATGAAATGAACACATTTTTCTCCAAAACTATAACAGATGCAAGCTTGTCCTGTTTGGTGGAGATGATATTTAATAAAATAAGTAGAAATCCACTAAAAGTTTTGTTTGGTTATCTTTCAATCCCGAGATAATCGTCTCCATGCTCCAAATCCATTTTAAAGCCATTTTTAAGGCATTTCGCGCATACATGAAATGAACACATTTTTCTCCAAAACTATAACACATCCAAGCTTGTCCTGTTTGGTGGAGATGATATTTAATAAAATAAGTAGAAATCCACTAAAAGTTTTGTTTGGTTATCTTGCAATCCCGAGATAATCGTCTCCATGCTCCAAATCCATTTTAAAGCCATTTTTAAGGCATTTCGCGCATACATGAAATGAACACATTTTTCTCCAAAACTATAACAGATGCAAGCTTGTCCTGTTTGGTGGAGATGATATTTAATAAAATAAGTAGAAATCCACTAAAAGTTTTGTTTGGTTATCTTGCAATCCCGAGATAATCGTCTCCATGCTCCAAATCCATTTAAAGCCATTTTTAAGGCATTTCGCGCATACATGAAATGAACACATTTTTCTCCAAAACTATAACAGATGCAAGCTTGTCCTGTTTGGTGGAGATGATATTTAATAAAATAAGTAGAAATCCACTAAAAGTTTTGTTTGGTTATCTTGCAATCCCGAGATAATCGTCTCCATGCTCCAAATCCATTTTAAAGCCATTTTTAAGGCATTTCGCGCATACATGAAATGAACACATTTTTCTCCAAAACTATAACAGATGCAAGCTTGTCCTGTTTGGTGGAGATGATATTTAATAAAATAAGTAGAAATCCACTAAAAGTTTTGTTTGGTTATATTGCAATCCCGAGATAATCGTCTCCATGCTCCAAATCCATTTTAAAGCCATTTTTAAGGCATTTCGCGCATACATGAAATGAACACATTTTTCTCCAAAACTATAATAGATGCAAGCTTGTCCTGTTTGGTGGAGATGATATTTAATAAAATAAGTAGAAATCCACTAAAAGTTTTGTTTGGTTATCTTGCAATCCCGAGATAATCGTCTCCATGCTCCAAATCCATTTTAAAGCCATTTTTAAGGCATTTCGCGCATACATGAAATGAACACATTTTTCTCCAAAACTATAACAGATGCAAGCTTGTCCTGTTTGGTGGAGATGATATTTAATAAAATAAGTAGAAATCCACTAAAAGTTTTGTTTGGTTATCTTGCAATCCCGAGATAATCGTCTCCATGCTCCAAATCCATTTTAAAGCCATTTCAAAGGCATTTTGCGCATACATGAAATGAACACATTTTTCTCCAAAACTATAACACATGCAAGCTTGTCCTGTTTGGTGGAGATGATATTTAATAAAATAAGTAGAAATCCACTAAAAGTTTTGTTTGGTTATCTTGCAATCCCGAGATAATCGTCTCCATGCTCCAAATCCATTTTAAAGCCATTTTTAAGGCATTTCGCGCATACATGAAATGAACACATTTTTCTCCAAAACTATAACAGATGCAAGCTTGTCTTGTTTGGTGGAGATGATATTTAATAAAATAAGTAGAAATCCACTAAAAGTTTTGTTTGGTTATCTTGCAATCCCGAGATAATCGTCTCCATGCTCCAAATCCATTTTAAAGCCATTTTTAAGGCATTTCGCGCATACATGAAATGAACACATTTTTCTCCAAAACTATAACAGATGCAAGCTTGTCCTGTTTGGTGGAGATGATATTTAATAAAATAAGTAGAAATCCACTAAAATTTTTGTTTGGTTATCTTGCAATCCCGAGATAATCGTCTCCATGCTCCAAATCCATTTTAAAGCCATTTTTAAGGCATTTCGCGCATACATGAAATGAACACATTTTTCTCCAAAACTATAACAGATGCAAGCTTGTCCTGTTTGGTGGAGATGATATTTAATAAAATAAGTAGAAATCCACTAAAAGTTTTGTTTGGTTATATTGCAATCCCGAGATAATCGTCTCCATGCTCCAAATCCATTTTAAAGCCATTTTTAAGGCATTTCGCGCATACATAAAATGAACACATTTTTCTCCAAAACTATAACAGATGCAAGCTTGTCCTGTTTGGTGGAGATGATATTTAATAAAATAAGTAGAAATCCACTAAAAGTTTTGTTTGGTTATCTTGCAATCCCGAGATAATCGTCTCCATGCTCCAAATCCATTTTAAAGCCATTTTTAAGGCATTTCGCGCATACATGAAATGAACACATTTTTCTCCAAAACTATAACAGATGCAAGCTTGTCCTGTTTGGTGGAGATGATATTTAATAAAATAAGTAGAAATCCACTAAAATTTTTGTTTGGTTATCTTGCAATCCCGAGATAATCGTCTCCATGCAAATCCATTTTAAAGCCATTTTTAAGGCATTTCTCGCATACATGAAATGAACACATTTTTCTCCAAAACTATAACAGATGCAAGCTTGTCCTGTTTGGTGGAGATGATATTTAATAAAATAAGTAGAAATCCACTAAAAGTTTTGTTTGGTTATCTTGCAATCCCGAGATAATCGTCTCCATGCTCCAAATCCATTTTAAAGCCATTTTTAAGGCATTTCGCGCATACATGAAATGAACACATTTTTCTCCAAAACTATAACAGATGCAAGCTTGTCTTGTTTGGTGGAGATGATATTTAATAAAATAAGTAGAAATCCACTAAAAGTTTTGTTTGGTTATCTTGCAATCCCGAGATAATCGTCTCCATGCTCCAAATCCATTTTAAAGCCATTTTTAAGGCCTTTCGCGCATACATGAAATGAACACATTTTTCTCCAAAACTATAACAGATGCAAGCTTGTCCTGTTTGGTGGAGATGATATTTAATAAAATAAGTAGAAATCCACTAAAATTTTTGTTTGGTTATCTTGCAATCCCGAGATAATCGTCTCCATGCTCCAAATCCATTTTTAAAGCCATTTTTAAGGCATTTCTCGCATACATGAAATGAACACATTTTTCTCCAAAACTATAACAGATGCAAGCTT
Source organism: Anomaloglossus baeobatrachus (assembly GCF_048569485.1). Classification (NCBI taxonomy): domain Eukaryota; kingdom Metazoa; phylum Chordata; class Amphibia; order Anura; family Aromobatidae; genus Anomaloglossus; species Anomaloglossus baeobatrachus. Next base: position 187,384 of record NW_027442142.1, on the reverse strand, counting down.
GTCCTTTTTGGTGGAGATGATATTTAATAAAATAAGTAGAAATCCACTAAAAGTTTTTGTTTGGTTATCTTGCAATCCCGAGATAATCGTCTCCATGCTCCAAATCCATTTTAAAGCCATTTCAAAGGCATTTCGCGCATACATGAAATGAACACATTTTTCTCCAAAACTATAACACATGCAAGCTTGTCCTGTTTGGTGGAGATGATATTTAATAAAATAAGTAGAAATCCACTAAAAGTTTTGTTTGGTTATCTTGCAATCCCGAGAATAATCGTCTCCATGCTCCAAATCCATTTTAAAGCCATTTTTAAGGCATTTCGCGCATACATGAAATGAACACATTTTTCTCCAAAACTATAACAGATGCAAGCTTGTCTTGTTTGGTGGAGATGATATTTAATAAAATAAGTAGAAATCCACTAAAAGTTTTGTTTGGTTATCTTGCAATCCCGAGATAATCGTCTCCATGCTCCAAATCCATTTTAAAGCCATTTTTAAGGCATTTCGCGCATACATGAAATGAACACATTTTTCTCCAAAACTATAACAGATGCAAGCTTGTCCTGTTTGGTGGAGATGATATTTAATAAAATAAGTAGAAATCCACTAAATTTTTGTTTGGTTGTATTGCAATCCCGAGATAATCGTCTCCATGCTCCAAATCCATTTAAAAGCCATTTTTAAGGCATTTCTCGCATACATGAAATGAACACATTTTTCTCCAAAACTATAACAGATGCAAGCTTGTCCTGTTTGGTGAGATGATATTTAATAAAATAAGTAGAAATCCACTAAAAGTTTTGTTTGGTTATATTGCAATCCCGAGATAATCGTCTCCATGCTCCAAATCCATTTTAAAGCCATTTTTAAGGCATTTCGCGCATACATGAAATGAACACATTTTTCTCCAAAACTATAACAGATGCAAGCTTGTCCTGTTTGGTGGAGATGATATTTAATAAAATAAGTAGAAATCCACTAAAAGTTTTGTTTGGTTATCTTGCAATCCCGAGATAATCGTCTCCATGCTCCAAATCCATTTTAAAGCCATTTTTAAGGCATTTCGCGCATACATGAAATGAACACATTTTTCTCCAAAACTATAACAGATGCAAGCTTGTCCTGTTTGGTGGAGATGATATTTAATAAAATAAGTAGAAATCCACTAAAAGTTTTGTTTGGTTATCTTGCAATCCCGAGATAATCGTCTCCATGCTCCAAATCCATTTTAAAGCCATTTTTAAGGCATTTCGCGCATACATGAAATGAACACATTTTTCTCCAAAACTATAACAGATGCAAGCTTGTCTTGTTTGGTGGAGATGATATGTAATAAAATAAGTAGAAATCCACTAAAAGTTTTGTTTGGTTATCTTGCAATCCGAGATAATCGTCTCCATGCTCCAAATCCATTTTAAAGCCATTTTTAAGGCATTTCGCGCATACATGAAATGAACACATTTTTCTCCAAAACTATAACACATGCAAGCTTGTCCTGTTTGGTGGAGATGATATTTAATAAAATAAGTAGAAATCCACTAAAAGTTTTGTTTGGTTATCTTGCAATCCCGAGATAATCGTCTCCATGCTCCAAATCCATTTTAAAGCCATTTTAAGGCATTTCGCGCATACATGAAATGAACACATTTTTCTCCAAAACTATAACAGATGCAAGCTTGTCCTGTTTGGTGGAGATGATATTTAATAAAATAGGTAGAAATCCACTAAAAGTTTTGTTTGGTTATCTTGCAATCCCGAGATAATCGTCTCCATGCTCCAAATCCATTTTAAAGCCATTTTTAAGGCATTTCGCGCATACATGAAATGAACACATTTTTCTCCAAAACTATAACAGATGCAAGCTTGTCCTGTTTGGTGGAGATGATATTTAATAAAATAGGTAGAAATCCACTAAAAGTTTTGTTTGGTTATATTGCAATCCGAGATAATCGTCTCCATGCTCCAAATCCATTTTAAAGCCATTTTTAAGGCATTTCGCGCATACATGAAATGAACACATTTTTCTCCAAAACTATAACAGATGCAAGCTTGTCCTGTTTGGTGGAGATGATATTTAATAAAATAAGTAGAAATCCACTAAAAGTTTTGTTTGGTTATCTTGCAATCCCGAGATAATCGTCTCCATGCTCCAAATCCATTTTAAAGCCATTTTTAAGGCATTTCGCGCATACATGAAATGAACACATTTTTCTCCAAAACTATAACAGATGCAAGCTTGTCCTGTTTGGTGGAGATGATATTAATAAAATAAGTAGAAATCCACTAAAAGTTTTGTTTGGTTATCTTGCAATCCGAGATAATCGTCTCCATGCTCCAAATCCATTTTAAAGCCATTTTAAGGCATTTCGCGCATACATGAAATGAACACATTTTTCTCCAAAACTATAACAGATGCAAGCTTGTCCTGTTTGGTGGAGATGATATTTAATAAAATAGGTAGAAATCCACTAAAAGTTTTGTTTGGTTATATTGCAATCCCGAGATAATCGTCTCCATGCTCCAAATCCATTTTAAAGCCATTTTTAAGGCATTTCGCGCATACATGAAATGAACACATTTTTCTCCAAAACTATAACAGATGCAAGCTTGTCCTGTTTGGTGGAGATGATATTTAATAAAATAAGTAGAAATCCACTAAAAGTTTTGTTTGGTTATCTTGCAATCCCGAGATAATCGTCTCCATGCTCCAAATCCATTTTAAAGCCATTTTTAAGGCATTTCGTGCATACATGAAATGAACACATTTTTCTCCAAAACTATAACAGATGCAAGCTTGTCCTGTTTGGTGGAGATGATATTAATAAAATAAGTAGAAATCCACTAAAAGTTTTGTTTGGTTATCTTGCAATCCCGAGATAATCGTCTCCATGCTCCAAATCCATTTTAAAGCCATTTTTAAGGCATTTCGCGCATACATGAAATGAACACATTTTTCTCCAAAACTATAACAGATGCAAGCTTGTCCTGTTTGGTGGAGATGATATTTAATAAAATAGGTAGAAATCCACTAAAAGTTTTGTTTGGTTATATTGCAATCCCGAGATAATCGTCTCCATGCTCCAAATCCATTTTAAAGCCATTTTTAAGGCATTTCGCGCATACATGAAATGAACACATTTTTCTCCAAAACTATAACAGATGCAAGCTTGTCCTGTTTGGTGGAGATGATATTTAATAAAATAAGTAGAAATCCACTAAAAGTTTTGTTTGGTTATCTTGCAATCCCGAGATAATCGTCTCCATGCTCCAAATCCATTTTAAAGCCATTTTTAAGGCATTTCGCGCATACATGAAATGAACACATTTTTCTCCAAAACTATAACAGATGCAAGCTTGTCCTGTTTGGTGGAGATGATATTTAATAAAATAAGTAGATAGAAATCCACTAAAAGTTTTGTTTGGTTATCTTGCAATCCCGAGATAATCGTCTCCATGCTCCAAATCCATTTTAAAGCCATTTTTAAGGCATTTCGCGCATACATGAAATGAACACATTTTTCTCCAAAACTATAACAGATGCAAGCTTGTCCTGTTGGTGGAGATGATATTTAATAAAATAGGTAGAAATCACTAAAAGTTTGTTTGGTTATATTGCAATCCCGAGATAATCGTCTCCATGCTCCAAATCCATTTTAAAGCCATTTTTAAGGCATTTCGCGCATACATGAAATGAACACATTTTCTCCAAAACTATAACAGATGCAAGCTTGTCCTGTTTGGTGGAGATGATATTTAATAAAATAAGTAGAAATCCACTAAAAGTTTTGTTTGGTTATCTTGCAATCCCGAGATAATCGTCTCCATGCTCCAAATCCATTTTAAAGCCATTTTTAAGGCATTTCGTGCATACATGAAATGAACACATTTTTCTCCAAAACTATAACAGATGCAAGCTTGTCCTGTTTGGTGGAGATGATATTTAATAAAATAAGTAGAAATCCACTAAAAGTTTTGTTTGGTTATCTTGCAATCCCGAGATAATCGTCTCCATGCTCCAAATCCATTTTAAAGCCATTTTTAAGGCATTTCGCGCATACATGAAATGAACACATTTTTCTCCAAACTATAACAGATGCAAGCTTGTCCTGTTTGGTGGAGATGATATTTAATAAAATAAGTAGAAATCCACTAAAAGTTTTGTTTGGTTATCTTGCAATCCCGAGATAATCGTCTCCATGCTCCAAATCCATTTTAAAGCCATTTTTAAGGCATTTCGCGCATACATGAAATAAACACATTTTTCTCCAAAACTATAACAGATGCAAGCTTGTCCTGTTTGGTGGAGATGATATTTAATAAAATAAGTAGAAATCCACTAAAAGTTTTGTTTGGTTATCTTGCAATCCCGAGATAATCGTCTCCATGCTCCAAATCCATTTTAAAGCCATTTTTAAGGCATTTCGCGCATACATGAAATGAACACATTTTTCTCCAAAACTATAACAGATGCAAGCTTGTCCTGTTTGGTGGAGATGATATTTAATAAAATAAGTAGAAATCCACTAAAAGTTTTGTTTGGTTATCTTGCAATCCCGAGATAATCGTCTCCATGCTCCAAATCCATTTTAAAGCCATTTCTAAGGCATTTCGCGCATACATGAAATGAACACATTTTTCTCCAAAACTATAACACATGCAAGCTTGTCCTGTTTGGTGGAGATGATATTTAATAAAATAAGTAGAAATCCACTAAAAGTTTTGTTTGGTTATCTTGCAATCCCGAGATAATCGTCTCCATGCTCCAAATCCATTTTAAAGCCATTTTTAAGGCATTTCGCGCATACATGAAATGAACACATTTTTCTCCAAAACTATAACAGATGCAAGCTTGTCCTGTTTGGTGGAGATGATATTTAATCAAATAAGTAGAAATTTACTAAAAGTTTTGTTTGGTTATCTTGCAATCCCGAGATAATCGTCTCCATGCTCCAAATCCATTTTAAAGCCATTTTTAAGGCATTTCGCGCATACATGAAATGAACACATTTTTCTCCAAAACTATAACAGATGCAAAGCTTGTCCTGTTTGGTGGAGATGATATTTAATAAAATAAGTAGAAATCCACTAAAAGTTTTTTTTGGTTATCTTGCAATCCCGAGATAATCGTCTCCATGCTCCAAATCCATTTTAAAGCCATTTTTAAGGCATTTCGCACATACATGAAATGAACACATTTTTCTCCAAAACTATAACAGATGCAAGCTTGTCCTGTTTGGTGGAGATGATATTTAATAAAATAAGTAGAAATCCACTAAAAGTTTTGTTTGGTTATATTGCAATCCCGAGATAATCGTCTCCATGCTCCAAATCCATTTTAAAGCCATTTTAAGGCATTTCGCGCATACATGAAATGAACACATTTTTCTCCAAAACTATAACAGATGCAAGCTTGTCCTGTTTGGTGGAGATGATATTTAATAAAATAAGTAGAAATCCACTAAAAGTTTTGTTTGGTTATCTTGCAATCCCGAGATAATCGTCTCCATGCTCCAAATCCATTTTAAAGCCATTTCAAAGGCATTTCGCGCATACATGAAATGAACACATTTTTCTCCAAAACTATAACACATGCAAGCTTGTCCTGTTTGGTGGAGATGATATTTAATAAAATAAGTAGAAATCCACTAAAAGTTTTGTTTGGTTATCTTGCAATCCCGAGATAATCGTCTCCATGCTCCAAATCCATTTTAAAGCCATTTTTAAGGCATTTCGCGCATACATGAAATGAACACATTTTTCTCCAAAACTATAACAGATGCAAGCTTGTCTTGTTTGGTGGAGATGATATTTAATAAAATAAGTAGAAATCCACTAAAAGTTTTGTTTGGTTATCTTGCAATCCCGAGATAATCGTCTCCATGCTCCAAATCCATTTTAAAGCCATTTTTAAGGCATTTCGCGCATACATGAAATGAACACATTTTTCTCCAAAACTATAACAGATGCAAGCTTGTCCTGTTTGGTGGAGATGATATTTAATAAAATAAGTAGAAATCCACTAAAATTTTTGTTTGGTTATCTTGCAATCCCGAGATAATCGTCTCCATGCTCCAAATCCATTTTAAAGCCATTTTTAAGGCATTTCTCGCATACATGAAATGAACACATTTTTCTCCAAAACTATAACAGATGCAAGCTTGTCCTGTTTGGTGGAGATGATATTTAATAAAATAAGTAGAAATCCACTAAAAGTTTTGTTTGGTTATCTTGCAATCCCGAGATAATCGTCTCCATGCTCCAAATCCATTTTAAAGCCATTTCAAAGGCATTTCGCGCATACATGAAATGAACACATTTTTCTCCAAAACTATAACACATGCAAGCTTGTCCTGTTTGGTGGAGATGATATTTAATAAAATAAGTAGAAATCCACTAAAAGTTTTGTTTGGTTATCTTGCAATCCCGAGATAATCGTCTCCATGATCCAAATCCATTTTAAAGCCATTTTTAAGGCATTTCGCGCATACATGAAATGAACACATTTTTCTCCAAAACTATAACAGATGCAAGCTTGTCTTGTTTGGTGGAGATGATATTTAATAAAATAAGTAGAAATCCACTAAAAGTTTTGTTTGGTTATCTTGCAATCCCGAGATAATCGTCTCCATGCTCCAAATCCATTTTAAAGCCATTTTTAAGGCATTTCGCGCATACATGAAATGAACACATTTTTCTCCAAAACTATAACAGATGCAAGCTTGTCCTGTTTGGTGGAGATGATATTTAATAAAATAAGTAGAAATCCACTAAAATTTTTGTTTGGTTATCTTGCAATCCCGAGATAATCATCTCCATGCTCCAAATCCATTTTAAAGCCATTTTTAAGGCATTTCTCGCATACATGAAATGAACACATTTTTCTCCAAAACTATAACAGATGCAAGCTTGTCCTGTTTGGTGGAGATGATATTTAATAAAATAAGTAGAAATCCACTAAAAGTTTTGTTTGGTTATATTGCAATCCCGAGATAATCGTCTCCATGCTCCAAATCCATTTTAAAGCCATTTTTAAGGCATTTCGCGCATACATGAAATGAACACATTTTTCTCCAAAACTATAACAGATGCAAGCTTGTCCTGTTTGGTGGAGATGATATTTAATAAAATAAGTAGAAATCCACTAAAAGTTTTGTTTGGTTATCTTGCAATCCCGAGATAATCGTCTCCATGCTCCAAATCCATTTTAAAGCCATTTTTAAGGCATTTCGCGCATACATGAAATGAACACATTTTTCTCCAAAACTATAACAGATGCAAGCTTGTCTTGTTTGGTGGAGATGATATTTAATAAAATAAGTAGAAATCCACTAAAAGTTTTGTTTGGTTATCTTGCAATCCCGAGATAATCGTCTCCATGCTCCAAATCCATTTTAAAGCCATTTTTAAGGCATTTCGCGCATACATGAAATGAACACATTTTTTTCCAAAACTATAACAGATGCAAGCTTGTCCTGTTTGGTGGAGATGATATTTAATAAAATAAGTAGAAATCCACTAAAATTTTTGTTTGGTTATCTTGCAATCCCGAGATAATCGTCTAGATGCTCCAAATCCATTTTAAAGCCATTTTTAAGGCATTTCGCGCATACATGAAATGAACACATTTTTCTCCAAAACTATAACAGATGCAAGCTTGTCCTGTTTGGTGGAGATGATATTTAATAAAATAAGTAGAAATCCACTAAAAGTTTTGTTTGGTTATCTTGCAATCCCGAGATAATCGTCTCCATGCTCCAAATCCATTTTAAAGCCATTTTTAAGGCATTTCGCGCATACATGAAATGAACACATTTTTCTTCAAAACTATAACAGATGCAAGCTTGTCCTGTTTGGTGGAGATGATATTTAATAAAATAAGTAGAAATTTACTAAAAGTTTTGTTTGGTTATCTTGCAATCCCGAGATAATCGTCTCCATGCTCCAAATCCATTTTAAAGCCATTTTTAAGGCATTTCGCGCATACATGAAATGAACACATTTTTCTCCAAAACTATAACAGATGCAAGCTTGTCCTGTTTGGTGGAGATGATATTTAATAAAATAAGTAGAAATCCACTAAAAGTTTTGTTTGGTTATCTTGCAATCCCGAGATAATCGTCTCCATGCTCCAAATCCATTTTAAAGCCATTTTTAAGGCATTTCGCGCATACATGAAATGAACACATTTTTCTCCAAAACTATAACAGATGCAAGCTTGTCCTGTTTGGTGGAGGTGATATTTAATAAAATAAATAGAAATCCACTAAAAGTTTTGTTTGGTTATCTTGCAATCCCGAGATAATCGTCTCCATGCTCCAAATCCATTTTAAAGCCATTTTTAAGGCATTTCGCGCATACATGAAATGAACACATTTTTCTCCAAAACTATAACAGATGCAAGCTTGTCCTGTTTGGTGGAGATGATATTTAATAAAATAAGTAGAAATCCACTAAAAGTTTTGTTTGGTTATATTGCAATCCCGAGATAATCGTCTCCATGCTCCAAATCCATTTTAAAGCCATTTTTAAGGCATTTCGCGCATACATGAAATGAACACATTTTTCTCCAAAACTATAACAGATGCAAGCTTGTCCTGTTTGGTGGAGATGATATTTAATAAAATAAGTAGAAATCCACTAAAAGTTTTGTTTGGTTATCTTTCAATCCCGAGATAATCGTCTCCATGCTCCAAATCCATTTTAAAGCCATTTTTAAGGCATTTCGCGCATACATGAAATGAACACATTTTTCTCCAAAACTATAACACATCCAAGCTTGTCCTGTTTGGTGGAGATGATATTTAATAAAATAAGTAGAAATCCACTAAAAGTTTTGTTTGGTTATCTTGCAATCCCGAGATAATCGTCTCCATGCTCCAAATCCATTTTAAAGCCATTTTTAAGGCATTTCGCGCATACATGAAATGAACACATTTTTCTCCAAAACTATAACAGATGCAAGCTTGTCCTGTTTGGTGGAGATGATATTTAATAAAATAAGTAGAAATCCACTAAAAGTTTTGTTTGGTTATCTTGCAATCCCGAGATAATCGTCTCCATGCTCCAAATCCATTTTAAAGCCATTTTTAAGGCATTTCGCGCATACATGAAATGAACACATTTTTCTCCAAAACTATAACAGATGCAAGCTTGTCCTGTTTGGTGGAGATGATATTTAATAAAATAAGTAGAAATCCACTAAAAGTTTTGTTTGGTTATCTTGCAATCCCGAGATAATCGTCTCCATGCTCCAAATCCATTTTAAAGCCATTTTTAAGGCATTTCGCGCATACATGAAATGAACACATTTTTCTCCAAAACTATAACAGATGCAAGCTTGTCCTGTTTGGTGGAGATGATATTTAATAAAATAAGTAGAAATCCACTAAAAGTTTTGTTTGGTTATCTTTCAATCCCGAGATAATCGTCTCCATGCTCCAAATCCATTTTAAAGCCATTTTTAAGGCATTTCGCGCATACATGAAATGAACACATTTTTCTCCAAAACTATAACACATCCAAGCTTGTCCTGTTTGGTGGAGATGATATTTAATAAAATAAGTAGAAATCCACTAAAAGTTTTGTTTGGTTATCTTGCAATCCCGAGATAATCGTCTCCATGCTCCAAATCCATTTTAAAGCCATTTTTAAGGCATTTCGCGCATACATGAAATGAACACATTTTTCTCCAAAACTATAACAGATGCAAGCTTGTCCTGTTTGGTGGAGATGATATTTAATAAAATAAGTAGAAATCCACTAAAAGTTTTGTTTGGTTATCTTGCAATCCCGAGATAATCGTCTCCATGCTCCAAATCCATTTTAAAGCCATTTTTAAGGCATTTCGCGCATACATGAAATGAACACATTTTTCTCCAAAACTATAACACATGCAAGCTTGTCCTGTTTGGTGGAGATGATATTTAATAAAATAAGTAGAAATCCACTAAAAGTTTTGTTTGGTTATCTTGCAATCCCGAGATAATCGTCTCCATGCTCCAAATCCATTTTAAAGCCATTTTTAAGGCATTTCGCGCATACATGAAATGAACACATTTTTCTCCAAAACTATAACAGATGCAAGCTTGTCTTGTTTGGTGGAGATGATATTTAATAAAATAAGTAGAAATCCACTAAAAGTTTTGTTTGGTTATCTTGCAATCCCGAGATAATCGTCTCCATGCTCCAAATCCATTTTAAAGCCATTTTTAAGGCATTTCGCGCATACATGAAATGAACACATTTTTCTCCAAAACTATAACAGATGCAAGCTTGTCCTGTTTGGTGGAGATGATATTTAATAAAATAAGTAGAAATCCACTAAAATTTTTGTTTGGTTATCTTGCAATCCCGAGATAATCGTCTCCATGCTCCAAATCCATTTTAAAGCCATTTTTAAGGCATTTCGCGCATACATGAAATGAACACATTTTTCTCCAAAACTATAACAGATGCAAGCTTGTCCTGTTTGGTGGAGATGATATTTAATAAAATAAGTAGAAATCCACTAAAAGTTTTGTTTGGTTATATTGCAATCCCGAGATAATCGTCTCCATGCTCCAAATCCATTTTAAAGCCATTTTTAAGGCATTTCGCGCATACATGAAATGAACACATTTTTCTCCAAAACTATAACAGATGCAAGCTTGTCCTGTTTGGTGGAGATGATATTTAATAAAATAAGTAGAAATCCACTAAAAGTTTTGTTTGGTTATCTTGCAATCCCGAGATAATCGTCTCCATGCTCCAAATCCATTTTAAAGCCATTTTTAAGGCATTTCGCGCATACATGAAATGAACACATTTTTCTCCAAAACTATAACAGATGCAAGCTTGTCCTGTTTGGTGGAGATGATATTTAATAAAATAAGTAGAAATCCACTAAAATTTTTGTTTGGTTATCTTGCAATCCCGAGATAATCGTCTCCATGCTCCAAATCCATTTTAAAGCCATTTTTAAGGCATTTCTCGCATACATGAAATGAACACATTTTTCTCCAAAACTATAACAGATGCAAGCTTGTCCTGTTTGGTGGAGATGATATTTAATAAAATAAGTAGAAATCCACTAAAAGTTTTGTTTGGTTATCTTGCAATCCCGAGATAATCGTCTCCATGCTCCAAATCCATTTTAAAGCCATTTTTAAGGCATTTCGCGCATACATGAAATGAACACATTTTTCTCCAAAACTATAACAGATGCAAGCTTGTCTTGTTTGGTGGAGATGATATTTAATAAAATAAGTAGAAATCCACTAAAAGTTTTGTTTGGTTATCTTGCAATCCCGAGATAATCGTCTCCATGCTCCAAATCCATTTTAAAGCCATTTTTAAGGCCTTTCGCGCATACATGAAATGAACACATTTTTCTCCAAAACTATAACAGATGCAAGCTTGTCCTGTTTGGTGGAGATGATATTTAATAAAATAAGTAGAAATCCACTAAAATTTTTGTTTGGTTATCTTGCAATCCCGAGATAATCGTCTCCATGCTCCAAATCCATTTTAAAGCCATTTTTAAGGCATTTCTCGCATACATGAAATGAACACATTTTTCTCCAAAACTATAACAGATGCAAGCTTGTCCTGTTTGGTGGAGATGATATTTAATAAAATAAGTAGAAATCCACTAAAAGTTTTGTTTGGTTATATTGCAATCCCGAGATAATCGTCTCCATGCTCCAAATCCATTTTAAAGCCATTTTTAAGGCATTTCGCGCATACATGAAATGAACACATTTTTCTCCAAAACTATAACAGATGCAAGCTTGTCCTGTTTGGTGGAGATGATATTTAATAAAATAAGTAGAAATCCACTAAAAGTTTTGTTTGGTTATCTTGCAATCCCGAGATAATCGTCTCCATGCTCCAAATCCATTTTAAAGCCATTTTTAAGGCATTTCGCGCATACATGAAATGAACACATTTTTCTCCAAAACTATAACAGATGCAAGCTTGTCCTGTTTGGTGGAGATGATATTTAATAAAATAAGTAGAAATCCACTAAAATTTTTGTTTGGTTATCTTGCAATCCCGAGATAATCGTCTCCATGCTCCAAATCCATTTTAAAGCCATTTTTAAGGCATTTCTCGCATACATGAAATGAACACATTTTTCTCCAAAACTATAACAGATGCAAGCTTGTCCTGTTTGGTGGAGATGATATTTAATAAAATAAGTAGAAATCCACTAAAAGTTTTGTTTGGTTATCTTGCAATCCCGAGATAATCGTCTCCATGCTCCAAATCCATTTTAAAGCCATTTCAAAGGCATTTCGCGCATACATGAAATGAACACATTTTTCTCCAAAACTATAACACATGCAAGCTTGTCCTGTTTGGTGGAGATGATATTTAATAAAATAAGTAGAAATCCACTAAAAGTTTTGTTTGGTTATCTTGCAATCCCGAGATAATCGTCTCCATGCTCCAAATCCATTTTAAAGCCATTTTTAAGGCATTTCGCGCAAACATGAAATGAACACATTTTTCTCCAAAACTATAACAGATGCAAGCTTGTCTTGTTTGGTGGAGATGATATTTAATAAAATAAGTAGAAATCCACTAAAAGTTTTGTTTGGTTATCTTGCAATCCCGAGATAATCGTCTCCATGCTCCAAATCCATTTTAAAGCCATTTTTAAGGCCTTTCGCGCATACATGAAATGAACACATTTTTCTCCAAAACTATAACAGATGCAAGCTTGTCCTGTTTGGTGGAGATGATATTTAATAAAATAAGTAGAAATCCACTAAAATTTTTGTTTGGTTATCTTGCAATCCCGAGATAATCGTCTCCATGCTCCAAATCCATTTTAAAGCCATTTTTAAGGCATTTCTCGCATACATGAAATGAACACATTTTTCTCCAAAACTATAACAGATGCAAGCTTGTCCTGTTTGGTGGAGATGATATTTAATAAAATAAGTAGAAATCCACTAAAAGTTTTGTTTGGTTATATTGCAATCCCGAGATAATCGTCTCCATGCTCCAAATCCATTTTAAAGCCATTTTTAAGGCATTTCGCGCATACATGAAATGAACACATTTTTCTCCAAAACTATAACAGATGCAAGCTTGTCCTGTTTGGTGGAGATGATATTTAATAAAATAAGTAGAAATCCACTAAAAGTTTTGTTTGGTTATCTTGCAATCCCGAGATAATCGTCTCCATGCTCCAAATCCATTTTAAAGCCATTTTTAAGGCATTTCGCGCATACATGAAATGAACACATTTTTCTCCAAAACTATAACAGATGCAAGCTTGTCCTGTTTGGTGGAGATGATATTTAATAAAATAAGTAGAAATCCACTAAAATTTTTGTTTGGTTATCTTGCAATCCCGAGATAATCGTCTCCATGCTCCAAATCCATTTTAAAGCCATTTTTAAGGCATTTCTCGCATACATGAAATGAACACATTTTTCTCCAAAACTATAACAGATGCAAGCTTGTCCTGTTTGGTGGAGATGATATTTAATAAAATAAGTAGAAATCCACTAAAAGTTTTGTTTGGTTATCTTGCAATCCCGAGATAATCGTCTCCATGCTCCAAATCCATTTTAAAGCCATTTCAAAGGCATTTCGCGCATACATGAAATGAACACATTTTTCTCCAAAACTATAACACATGCAAGCTTGTCCTGTTTGGTGGAGATGATATTTAATAAAATAAGTAGAAATCCACTAAAAGTTTTGTTTGGTTATCTTGCAATCCCGAGATAATCGTCTCCATGCTCCAAATCCATTTTAAAGCCATTTTTAAGGCATTTCGCGCATACATGAAATGAACACATTTTTCTCCAAAACTATAACAGATGCAAGCTTGTCTTGTTTGGTGGAGATGATATTTAATAAAATAAGTAGAAATCCACTAAAATTTTTGTTTGGTTATCTTGCAATCCCGAGATAATCGTCTCCATGCTCCAAATCCATTTTAAAGCCATTTTTAAGGCATTTCTCGCATACATGAAATGAACACATTTTTCTCCAAAACTATAACAGATGCAAGCTTGTCCTGTTTGGTGGAGATGATATTTAATAAAATAAGTAGAAATCCACTAAAAGTTTTGTTTGGTTATATTGCAATCCCGAGATAATCGTCTCCATGCTCCAAATCCATTTTAAAGCCATTTTTAAGGCATTTCGCGCATACATGAAATGAACACATTTTTCTCCAAAACTATAACAGATGCAAGCTTGTCCTGTTTGGTGGAGATGATATTTAATAAAATAAGTAGAAATCCACTAAAAGTTTTGTTTGGTTATCTTGCAATCCCGAGATAATCGTCTCCATGCTCCAAATCCATTTTAAAGCCATTTTTAAGGCATTTCGCGCATACATGAAATGAACACATTTTTCTCCAAAACTATAACAGATGCAAGCTTGTCCTGTTTGGTGGAGATGATATTTAATAAAATAAGTAGAAATCCACTAAAAGTTTTGTTTGGTTATCTTGCAATCCCGAGATAATCGTCTCCATGCTCCAAATCCATTTTAAAGCCATTTTTAAGGCATTTCGCGCATACATGAAATGAACACATTTTTCTCCAAAACTATAACAGATGCAAGTTTGTCTTGTTTGGTGGAGATGATATTTAATAAAATAAGTAGAAATCCACTAAAAGGTTTGTTTGGTTATCTTGCAATCCCGAGATAATCGTCTCCATGCTCCAAATCCATTTTAAAGCCATTTTTAAGGCATTTCGCGCATACATGAAATGAACACATTTTTCTCCAAAACTATAACAGATGCAAGCTTGTCCTGTTTGGTGGAGATGATATTTAATAAAATAAGTAGAAATCCACTAAAATTTTTGTTTGGTTATCTTGCAATCCCGAGATAATCGTCTCCATGCTCCAAATCCATTTTAAAGCCATTTTTAAGGCATTTCGCGCATACATGAAATGAACACATTTTTCTCCAAAACTATAACAGATGCAAGCTTGTCCTGTTTGGTGGAGATGATATTTAATAAAATAAGTAGAAATCCACTAAAAGTTTTGTTTGGTTATCTTGCAATCCCGAGATAATCGTCTCCATGCTCCAAATCCATTTTAAAGCCATTTTTAAGGCATTTCGCGCATACATGAAATGAACACATTTTTCTCCAAAACTATAACAGATGCAAGCTTGTCCTGTTTGGTGGAGATGATATTTAATAAAATAAGTAGAAATTTACTAAAAGTTTTGTTTGGTTATCTTGCAATCCCGAGATAATCGTCTCCATGCTCCAAATCCATTTTAAAGCCATTTTTAAGGCATTTCGCGCATACATGAAATGAACACATTTTTCTCCAAAACTATAACAGATGCAAGCTTGTCCTGTTTGGTGGAGATGATATTTAATAAAATAAGTAGAAATCCACTAAAAGTTTTGTTTGGTTATCTTGCAATCCCGAGATAATCGTCTCCATGCTCCAAATCCATTTTAAAGCCATTTTTAAGGCATTTCGCGCATACATGAAATGAACACATTTTTCTCCAAAACTATAACAGATGCAAGCTTGTCCTGTTTGGTGGAGGTGATATTTAATAAAATAAATAGAAATCCACTAAAAGTTTTGTTTGGTTATCTTGCAATCCCGAGATAATCGTCTCCATGCTCCAAATCCATTTTAAAGCCATTTTTAAGGCATTTCGCGCATACATGAAATGAACACATTTTTCTCCAAAACTATAACAGATGCAAGCTTGTCCTGTTTGGTGGAGATGATATTTAATAAAATAAGTAGAAATCCACTAAAAGTTTTGTTTGGTTATATTGCAATCCCGAGATAATCGTCTCCATGCTCCAAATCCATTTTAAAGCCATTTTTAAGGCATTTCGCGCATACATGAAATGAACACATTTTTCTCCAAAACTATAACAGATGCAAGCTTGTCCTGTTTGGTGGAGATGATATTTAATAAAATAAGTAGAAATCCACTAAAAGTTTTGTTTGGTTATCTTGCAATCCCGAGATAATCGTCTCCATGCTCCAAATCCATTTTAAAGCCATTTTTAAGGCATTTCGCGCATACATGAAATGAACACATTTTTCTCCAAAACTATAACACATCCAAGCTTGTCCTGTTTGGTGGAGATGATATTTAATAAAATAAGTAGAAATCCACTAAAAGTTTTGTTTGGTTATCTTGCAATCCCGAGATAATCGTCTCCATGCTCCATATCCATTTTAAAGCCATTTTTAAGGCATTTCGCGCATACATGAAATGAACACATTTTTCTCCAAAACTATAACAGATGCAAGCTTGTCCTGTTTGGTGGAGATGATATTTAATAAAATAAGTAGAAATCCACTAAAAGTTTTGTTTGGTTATCTTGCAATCCCGAGATAATCGTCTCCATGCTCCAAATCCATTTTAAAGCCATTTTTAAGGCATTTCGCGCATACATGAAATGAACACATTTTTCTCCAAAACTATAACAGATGCAAGCTTGTCCTGTTTGGTGGAGATGATATTTAATAAAATAAGTAGAAATCCACTAAAAGTTTTGTTTGGTTATCTTGCAATCCCGAGATAATCGTCTCCATGCTCCAAATCCATTTTAAAGCCATTTTTAAGGCATTTCGCGCATACATGAAATGAACACATTTTTCTCCAAAACTATAACAGATGCAAGCTTGTCCTGTTTGGTGGAGATGATATTTAATAAAATAAGTAGAAATCCACTAAAAGTTTTGTTTGGTTATATTGCAATCCCGAGATAATCGTCTCCATGCTCCAAATCCATTTTAAAGCCATTTTTAAGGCATTTCGCGCATACATGAAATGAACACATTTTTCTCCAAAACTATAATAGATGCAAGCTTGTCCTGTTTGGTGGAGATGATATTTAATAAAATAAGTAGAAATCCACTAAAAGTTTTGTTTGGTTATCTTGCAATCCCGAGATAATCGTCTCCATGCTCCAAATCCATTTTAAAGCCATTTTTAAGGCATTTCGCGCATACATGAAATGAACACATTTTTCTCCAAAACTATAACAGATGCAAGCTTGTCCTGTTTGGTGGAGATGATATTTAATAAAATAAGTAGAAATCCACTAAAAGTTTTGTTTGGTTATCTTGCAATCCCGAGATAATCGTCTCCATGCTCCAAATCCATTTTAAAGCCATTTCAAAGGCATTTTGCGCATACATGAAATGAACACATTTTTCTCCAAAACTATAACACATGCAAGCTTGTCCTGTTTGGTGGAGATGATATTTAATAAAATAAGTAGAAATCCACTAAAAGTTTTGTTTGGTTATCTTGCAATCCCGAGATAATCGTCTCCATGCTCAAAATCCATTTTAAAGCCATTTTTAAGGCATTTCGCGCATACATGAAATGAACACATTTTTCTCCAAAACTATAACAGATGCAAGCTTGTCTTGTTTGGTGGAGATGATATTTAATAAAATAAGTAGAAATCCACTAAAAGTTTTGTTTGGTTATCTTGCAATCCCGAGATAATCGTCTCCATGCTCCAAATCCATTTTAAAGCCATTTTTAAGGCATTTCGCGCATACATGAAATGAACACATTTTTCTCCAAAACTATAACACATCCAAGCTTGTCCTGTTTGGTGGAGATGATATTTAATAAAATAAGTAGAAATCCACTAAAAGTTTTGTTTGGTTATCTTGCAATCCCGAGATAATCGTCTCCATGCTCCAAATCCATTTTAAAGCCATTTTTAAGGCATTTCGCGCATACATGAAATGAACACATTTTTCTCCAAAACTATAACAGATGCAAGCTTGTCCTGTTTGGTGGAGATGATATTTAATAAAATAAGTAGAAATCCACTAAAAGTTTTGTTTGGTTATATTGCAATCCCGAGATAATCGTCTCCATGCTCCAAATCCATTTTAAAGCCATTTTTAAGGCATTTCGCGCATACATGAAATGAACACATTTTTCTCCAAAACTATAATAGATGCAAGCTTGTCCTGTTTGGTGGAGATGATATTTAATAAAATAAGTAGAAATCCACTAAAAGTTTTGTTTGGTTATCTTGCAATCCCGAGATAATCGTCTCCATGCTCCAAATCCATTTTAAAGCCATTTTTAAGGCATTTCGCGCATACATGAAATGAACACATTTTTCTCCAAAACTATAACAGATGCAAGCTTGTCCTGTTTGGTGGAGATGATATTTAATAAAATAAGTAGAAATCCACTAAAAGTTTTGTTTGGTTATCTTGCAATCCCGAGATAATCGTCTCCATGCTCCAAATCCATTTTAAAGCCATTTCAAAGGCATTTTGCGCATACATGAAATGAACACATTTTTCTCCAAAACTATAACACATGCAAGCTTGTCCTGTTTGGTGGAGATGATATTTAATAAAATAAGTAGAAATCCACTAAAAGTTTTGTTTGGTTATCTTGCAATCCCGAGATAATCGTCTCCATGCTCCAAATCCATTTTAAAGCCATTTTTAAGGCATTTCGCGCATACATGAAATGAACACATTTTTCTCCAAAACTATAACAGATGCAAGCTTGTCTTGTTTGGTGGAGATGATATTTAATAAAATAAGTAGAAATCCACTAAAAGTTTTGTTTGGTTATCTTGCAATCCCGAGATAATCGTCTCCATGCTCCAAATCCATTTTAAAGCCATTTTTAAGGCATTTCGCGCATACATGAAATGAACACATTTTTCTCCAAAACTATAACAGATGCAAGCTTGTCCTGTTTGGTGGAGATGATATTTAATAAAATAAGTAGAAATCCACTAAAATTTTTGTTTGGTTATCTTGCAATCCCGAGATAATCGTCTCCATGCTCCAAATCCATTTTAAAGCCATTTTTAAGGCATTTCGCGCATACATGAAATGAACACATTTTTCTCCAAAACTATAACAGATGCAAGCTTGTCCTGTTTGGTGGAGATGATATTTAATAAAATAAGTAGAAATCCACTAAAAGTTTTGTTTGGTTATATTGCAATCCCGAGATAATCGTCTCCATGCTCCAAATCCATTTTAAAGCCATTTTTAAGGCATTTCGCGCATACATGAAATGAACACATTTTTCTCCAAAACTATAACAGATGCAAGCTTGTCCTGTTTGGTGGAGATGATATTTAATAAAATAAGTAGAAATCCACTAAAAGTTTTGTTTGGTTATCTTGCAATCCCGAGATAATCGTCTCCATGCTCCAAATCCATTTTAAAGCCATTTTTAAGGCATTTCGCGCATACATGAAATGAACACATTTTTCTCCAAAACTATAACAGATGCAAGCTTGTCCTGTTTGGTGGAGATGATATTTAATAAAATAAGTAGAAATCCACTAAAAGTTTTGTTTGGTTATCTTGCAATCCCGAGATAATCGTCTCCATGCTCCAAATCCGTTTTAAAGCCATTTTTAAGGCATTTCGCGCATACATGAAATGAACACATTTTTCTCCAAAACTATAACAGATGCAAGCTTGTCCTGTTTGGTGGAGATGATATTTAATAAAATAAGTAGAAATCCACTAAAAGTTTTGTTTGGTTATCTTGCAATCCCGAGATAATCGTCTCCATGCTCCAAATCCATTTTAAAGCCATTTTTAAGGCATTTCGCGCATACATGAAATGAACACATTTTTCTCCAAAACTATAACAGATGCAAGCTTGTCCTGTTTGGTGGAGATAATATTTAATAAAATAAGTAGAAATCTACTAAAAGTTTCGTTTGTTTATATTGCCATCCTGAGATAATCGTCTCCATGCTCCAAATCCATTTTAAAGCCATTTTTAAGGCGTTTCGCGCATACATGAAATGAACACATTTTTCTCCAAAACTATGACAGATGCAAGCTTGTCCTGTTTGGTGGAGATGATATTTAATAAAATAAGTAGAAATCCACTAAAAGTTTTGTTTGGTTATCTTGCAATCCCGAGATAATCGTCTCCATGCTCCAAATCCATTTTAAAGCCATTTTTAAGGCATTTCGCGCATACATGAAATGAACACATTTTTCTCCAAAACTATAACAGATGCAAGCTTGTCCTGTTTGGTGGAGATGATATTTAATAAAATAAGTAGAAATCCACTAAAAGTTTTGTTTGGTTATCTTGCAATCCCGAGATAATCGTCTCCATGCTCCAAATCCATTTTAAAGCCATTTTTAAGGCATTTCGCGCATACATGAAATGAACACATTTTTCTCCAAAACTATAACAGATGCAAGCTTGTCCTGTTTGGTGGAGATGATATTTAATAAAATAAGTAGAAATCCACTAAAAGTTTTGTTTGGTTATATTGCAATCCCGAGATAATCGTCTCCATGCTCCAAATCCATTTTAAAGCCATTTTTAAGGCATTTCGCGCATACATGAAATGAACACATTTTTCTCCAAAACTATAACAGATGAGAAGCTTGTCCTGTTTGGTGGAGATGATATTTAATAAAATAAGTAGAAATCTACTAAAAGTTTCGTTTGTTTATATTGCCATCCTGAGATAATCGTCTCCATCCTCCAAATCCATTTTAAAGCCATTTCAAAGGCATTTTGCGCATACATGAAATGAACACATTTTTCTCCAAAGCTATAACACATGCAAGCTTGTCCTGTTTGGTGGAGATGATATTTAATAAAATAAATAGAAATCCACTAAAAGTTATGTTTGGTTATCTTGCAATCCCGAGATAATCGTCTCCATGCTCCAAATCCATTTTAAAGCCATTTTTAAGGCATTTCGCGCATACATGAAATGAACACATTTTTCTCCAAAACTATAACAGATGCAAGCTTGTCCTGTTTGGTGGAGATGATATTTAATAAAATAAGTAGAAATCCACTAAAAGTTTTGTTTGGTTATATTGCAATCCCGAGATAATCGTCTCCATGCTCCAAATCCATTTTAAAGCCATTTTTAAGGCATTTCGCGCATACATGAAATGAACACATTTTTCTCCAAAACTATAACAGATGCAAGCTTGTCCTGTTTGGTGGAGATGATATTTAATAAAATAAGTAGAAATCCACTAAAATTTTTGTTTGGTTATCTTGCAATCCCGAGATAATCGTCTCCATGCTCCAAATCCTTTTTAAAGCCATTTTTAAGGCATTTCGCGCATACATGAAATGAACACATTTTTCTCCAAAACTATAACAGATGCAAGCTTGTCCTGTTTGGTGGAGATGATATTTAATAAAATAAGTAGAAATCCACTAAAAGTTTTGTTTGGTTATCTTGCAATCCCGAGATAATCGTCTCCATGCTCCAAATCCATTTTAAAGCCATTTTTAAGGCATTTCGCGCATACATGAAATGAACACATTTTTCTCCAAAACTATAACAGATGCAAGCTTGTCCTGTTTGGTGGAGATAATATTTAATAAAATAAGTAGAAATCTACTAAAAGTTTCGTTTGTTTATATTGCCATCCTGAGATAATCGTCTCCATGCTCCAAATCCATTTTAAAGCCATTTTTAAGGCGTTTCGCGCATACATGAAATGAACACATTTTTCTCCAAAACTATGACAGATGCAAGCTTGTCCTGTTTGGTGGAGATGATATTTAATAAAATAAGTAGAAATCCACTAAAAGTTTTGTTTGGTTATCTTGCAATCCCGAGATAATCGTCTCCATGCTCCAAATCCATTTTAAAGCCATTTTTAAGGCATTTCGCGCATACATGAAATGAACACATTTTTCTCCAAAACTATAACAGATGCAAGCTTGTCCTGTTTGGTGGAGATGATATTTAATAAAATAAGTAGAAATCCACTAAAAGTTTTGTTTGGTTATCTTGCAATCCCGAGATAATCGTCTCCATGCTCCAAATCCATTTTAAAGCCATTTTTAAGGCATTTCGCGCATACATGAAATGAACACATTTTTCTCCAAAACTATAACAGATGCAAGCTTGTCCTGTTTGGTGGAGATGATATTTAATAAAATAAGTAGAAATCCACTAAAAGTTTTGTTTGGTTATATTGCAATCCCGAGATAATCGTCTCCATGCTCCAAATCCATTTTAAAGCCATTTTTAAGGCATTTCGCGCATACATGAAATGAACACATTTTTCTCCAAAACTATAACAGATGAGAAGCTTGTCCTGTTTGGTGGAGATGATATTTAATAAAATAAGTAGAAATCTACTAAAAGTTTCGTTTGTTTATATTGCCATCCTGAGATAATCGTCTCCATCCTCCAAATCCATTTTAAAGCCATTTCAAAGGCATTTTGCGCATACATGAAATGAACACATTTTTCTCCAAAGCTATAACACATGCAAGCTTGTCCTGTTTGGTGGAGATGATATTTAATAAAATAAATAGAAATCCACTAAAAGTTATGTTTGGTTATCTTGCAATCCCGAGATAATCGTCTCCATGCTCCAAATCCATTTTAAAGCCATTTTTAAGGCATTTCGCGCATACATGAAATGAACACATTTTTCTCCAAAACTATAACAGATGCAAGCTTGTCCTGTTTGGTGGAGATGATATTTAATAAAATAAGTAGAAATCCACTAAAAGTTTTGTTTGGTTATATTGCAATCCCGAGATAATCGTCTCCATGCTCCAAATCCATTTTAAAGCCATTTTTAAGGCATTTCGCGCATACATGAAATGAACACATTTTTCTCCAAAACTATAACAGATGCAAGCTTGTCCTGTTTGGTGGAGATGATATTTAATAAAATAAGTAGAAATCCACTAAAATTTTTGTTTGGTTATCTTGCAATCCCGAGATAATCGTCTCCATGCTCCAAATCCTTTTTAAAGCCATTTTTAAGGCATTTCGCGCATACATGAAATGAACACATTTTTCTCCAAAACTATAACAGATGCAAGCTTGTCCTGTTTGGTGGAGATGATATTTAATAAAATAAGTAGAAATCCACTAAAAGTTTTGTTTGGTTATCTTGCAATCCCGAGATAATCGTCTCCATGCTCCAAATCCATTTTAAAGCCATTTTTAAGGCATTTCGCGCATACATGAAATGAACACATTTTTCTCCAAAACTATAACAGATGCAAGCTTGTCCTGTTTGGTGGAGATGATATTTAATAAAATAAGTAGAAATTTACTAAAAGTTTTGTTTGGTTATCTTGCAATCCCGAGATAATCGTCTCCATGCTCCAAATCCATTTTAAAGCCATTTTTAAGGCATTTCGCGCATACATGAAATGAACACATTTTTCTCCAAAACTATAACAGATGCAAGCTTGTCCTGTTTGGTGGAGATGATATTTAATAAAATAAGTAGAAATCCACTAAAAGTTTTGTTTGGTTATCTTGCAATCCCGAGATAATCGTCTCCATGCTCCAAATCCATTTTAAAGCCATTTTTAAGGCATTTCGCGCATACATGAAATGAACACATTTTTCTCCAAAACTATAACAGATGCAAGCTTGTCCTGTTTGGTGGAGATGATATTTAATAAAAATAAATAGAAATCCACTAAAAGTTTTGTTTGGTTATCTTGCAATCCCGAGATGATCGTCTCCATGCTCCAAATCCATTTTAAAGCCATTTTTAAGGCATTTCGCGCATACATGAAATGAACACATTTTTCTCCAAAACTATAACAGATGCAAGCTTGTCCTGTTTGGTGGAGATGATATTTAATAAAATAAGTAGAAATCCACTAAAAGTTTTGTTTGGTTATATTGCAATCCCGAGATAATCGTCTCCATGCTCCAAATCCATTTTAAAGCCATTTTTAAGGCATTTCGCGCATACATGAAATGAACACATTTTTCTCCAAAACTATAACAGATGCAAGCTTGTCCTGTTTGGTGGAGATGATATTTAATAAAATAAGTAGAAATCCACTAAAAGTTTTGTTTGGTTATCTTGCAATCCCGAGATAATCGTCTCCATGCTCCAAATCCATTTTAAAGCCATTTTTAAGGCATTTCGCGCATACATGAAATGAACACATTTTTCTCCAAAACTATAACAGATGCAAGCTTGTCCTGTTTGGTGGAGATGATATTTAATACAATAAGTAGAAATCCACTAAAAGTTTTGTTTGGTTATCTTGCAATCCCGAGATAATCGTCTCCATGCTCCAAATCCATTTTAAAGCCATTTTTAAGGCATTTCGCGCATACATGAAATGAACACATTTTTCTCCAAAACTATAACAGATGCAAGCTTGTCCTGTTTGGTGGAGATGATATTTAATAAAATAAGTAGAAATCCACTAAAAGTTTTGTTTGGTTATCTTGCAATCCCGAGATAATCGTCTCCATGCTCCAAATCCATTTTAAAGCCATTTTTAAGGCATTTCGCGCATACATGAAATGAACACATTTTTCTCCAAAACTATAACAGATGCAAGCTTGTCCTGTTTGGTGGAGATGATATTTAATAAAATAAGTAGAAATCCACTAAAAGTTTTGTTTGGTTATCTTGCAATCCCGAGATAATCGTCTCCATGCTCCAAATCCATTTTAAAGCCATTTTTAAGGCATTTCGCGCATACATGAAATGAACACATTTTTCTCCAAAACTATAACAGATGCAAGCTTGTCCTGTTTGGTGGAGATGATATTTAATAAAATAAGTAGAAATCCACTAAAAGTTTTGTTTGGTTATCTTGCAATCCCGAGATAATCGTCTCCATGCTCCAAATCCATTTTAAAGCCATTTCAAAGGCATTTTGCGCATACATGAAATGAACACATTTTTCTCCAAAACTATAACACATGCAAGCTTGTCCTGTTTGGTGGAGATGATATTTAATAAAATAAGTAGAAATCCACTAAAAGTTTTGTTTGGTTATCTTGCAATCCCGAGATAATCGTCTCCATGCTCCAAATCCATTTTAAAGCCATTTTTAAGGCATTTCGCGCATACATGAAATGAACACATTTTTCTCCAAAACTATAACAGATGCAAGCTTGTCTTGTTTGGTGGAGATGATATTTAATAAAATAAGTAGAAATCCACTAAAAGTTTTGTTTGGTTATCTTGCAATCCCGAGATAATCGTCTCCATGCTCCAAATCCATTTTAAAGCCATTTTTAAGGCATTTCGCGCATACATGAAATGAACACATTTTTCTCCAAAACTATAACAGATGCAAGCTTGTCCTGTTTGGTGGAGATGATATTTAATAAAATAAGTAGAAATCCACTAAAATTTTTGTTTGGTTATCTTGCAATCCCGAGATAATCGTCTCCATGCTCCAAATCCATTTTAAAGCCATTTTTAAGGCATTTCGCGCATACATGAAATGAACACATTTTTCTCCAAAACTATAACAGATGCAAGCTTGTCCTGTTTGGTGGAGATGATATTTAATAAAATAAGTAGAAATCCACTAAAAGTTTTGTTTGGTTATATTGCAATCCCGAGATAATCGTCTCCATGCTCCAAATCCATTTTAAAGCCATTTTTAAGGCATTTCGCGCATACATGAAATGAACACATTTTTCTCCAAAACTATAACAGATGCAAGCTTGTCCTGTTTGGTGGAGATGATATTTAATAAAATAAGTAGAAATCCACTAAAAGTTTTGTTTGGTTATCTTGCAATCCCGAGATAATCGTCTCCATGCTCCAAATCCATTTTAAAGCCATTTTTAAGGCATTTCGCGCATACATGAAATGAACACATTTTTCTCCAAAACTATAACAGATGCAAGCTTGTCCTGTTTGGTGGAGATGATATTTAATAAAATAAGTAGAAATCCACTAAAAGTTTTGTTTGGTTATCTTGCAATCCCGAGATAATCGTCTCCATGCTCCAAATCCGTTTTAAAGCCATTTTTAAGGCATTTCGCGCATACATGAAATGAACACATTTTTCTCCAAAACTATAACAGATGCAAGCTTGTCCTGTTTGGTGGAGATGATATTTAATAAAATAAGTAGAAATCCACTAAAAGTTTTGTTTGGTTATCTTGCAATCCCGAGATAATCGTCTCCATGCTCCAAATCCATTTTAAAGCCATTTTTAAGGCATTTCGCGCATACATGAAATGAACACATTTTTCTCCAAAACTATAACAGATGCAAGCTTGTCCTGTTTGGTGGAGATAATATTTAATAAAATAAGTAGAAATCTACTAAAAGTTTCGTTTGTTTATATTGCCATCCTGAGATAATCGTCTCCATGCTCCAAATCCATTTTAAAGCCATTTTTAAGGCGTTTCGCGCATACATGAAATGAACACATTTTTCTCCAAAACTATAACAGATGCAAGCTTGTCCTGTTTGGTGGAGATGATATTTAATAAAATAAGTAGAAATCCACTAAAAGTTTTGTTTGGTTATCTTGCAATCCCGAGATAATCGTCTCCATGCTCCAAATCCATTTTAAAGCCATTTTTAAGGCATTTCGCGCATACATGAAATGAACACATTTTTCTCCAAAACTATAACAGATGCAAGCTTGTCCTGTTTGGTGGAGATGATATTTAATAAAATAAGTAGAAATCCACTAAAAGTTTTGTTTGGTTATCTTGCAATCCCGAGATAATCGTCTCCATGCTCCAAATCCATTTTAAAGCCATTTTTAAGGCATTTCGCGCATACATGAAATGAACACATTTTTCTCCAAAACTATAACAGATGCAAGCTTGTCCTGTTTGGTGGAGATGATATTTAATAAAATAAGTAGAAATCCACTAAAAGTTTTGTTTGGTTATATTGCAATCCCGAGATAATCGTCTCCATGCTCCAAATCCATTTTAAAGCCATTTTTAAGGCATTTCGCGCATACATGAAATGAACACATTTTTCTCCAAAACTATAACAGATGCAAGCTTGTCCTGTTTGGTGGAGATGATATTTAATAAAATAAGTAGAAATCTACTAAAAGTTTCGTTTGTTTATATTGCCATCCTGAGATAATCGTCTCCATCCTCCAAATCCATTTTAAAGCCATTTCAAAGGCATTTTGCGCATACATGAAATGAACACATTTTTCTCCAAAGCTATAACACATGCAAGCTTGTCCTGTTTGGTGGAGATGATATTTAATAAAATAAATAGAAATCCACTAAAAGTTATGTTTGGTTATCTTGCAATCCCGAGATAATCGTCTCCATGCTCCAAATCCATTTTAAAGCCATTTTTAAGGCATTTCGCGCATACATGAAATGAACACATTTTTCTCCAAAACTATAACAGATGCAAGCTTGTCCTGTTTGGTGGAGATGATATTTAATAAAATAAGTAGAAATCCACTAAAAGTTTTGTTTGGTTATATTGCAATCCCGAGATAATCGTCTCCATGCTCCAAATCCATTTTAAAGCCATTTTTAAGGCATTTCGCGCATACATGAAATGAACACATTTTTCTCCAAAACTATAACAGATGCAAGCTTGTCCTGTTTGGTGGAGATGATATTTAATAAAATAAGTAGAAATCCACTAAAATTTTTGTTTGGTTATCTTGCAATCCCGAGATAATCGTCTCCATGCTCCAAATCCTTTTTAAAGCCATTTTTAAGGCATTTCGCGCATACATGAAATGAACACATTTTTCTCCAAAACTATAACAGATGCAAGCTTGTCCTGTTTGGTGGAGATGATATTTAATAAAATAAGTAGAAATCCACTAAAAGTTTTGTTTGGTTATCTTGCAATCCCGAGATAATCGTCTCCATGCTCCAAATCCATTTTAAAGCCATTTTTAAGGCATTTCGCGCATACATGAAATGAACACATTTTTCTCCAAAACTATAACAGATGCAAGCTTGTCCTGTTTGGTGGAGATGATATTTAATAAAATAAGTAGAAATTTACTAAAAGTTTTGTTTGGTTATCTTGCAATCCCGAGATAATCGTCTCCATGCTCCAAATCCATTTTAAAGCCATTTTTAAGGCATTTCGCGCATACATGAAATGAACACATTTTTCTCCAAAACTATAACAGATGCAAGCTTGTCCTGTTTGGTGGAGATGATATTTAATAAAATAAGTAGAAATCCACTAAACGTTTTGTTTGGTTATCTTGCAATCCCGAGATAATCGTCTCCATGCTCCAAATCCATTTTAAAGCCATTTTTAAGGCATTTCGCGCATACATGAAATGAACACATTTTTCTCCAAAACTATAACAGATGCAAGCTTGTCCTGTTTGGTGGAGATGATATTTAATAAAAATAAATAGAAATCCACTAAAAGTTTTGTTTGGTTATCTTGCAATCCCGAGATGATCGTCTCCATGCTCCAAATCCATTTTAAAGCCATTTTTAAGGCATTTCGCGCATACATGAAATGAACACATTTTTCTCCAAAACTATAACAGATGCAAGCTTGTCCTGTTTGGTGGAGATGATATTTAATAAAATAAGTAGAAATCCACTAAAAGTTTTGTTTGGTTATATTGCAATCCCGAGATAATCGTCTCCATGCTCCAAATCCATTTTAAAGCCATTTTTAAGGCATTTCGCGCATACATGAAATGAACACATTTTTCTCCAAAACTATAACAGATGCAAGCTTGTCCTGTTTGGTGGAGATGATATTTAATAAAATAAGTAGAAATCCACTAAAAGTTTTGTTTGGTTATCTTGCAATCCCGAGATAATCGTCTCCATGCTCCAAATCCATTTTAAAGCCATTTTTAAGGCATTTCGCGCATACATGAAATGAACACATTTTTCTCCAAAACTATAACAGATGCAAGCTTGTCCTGTTTGGTGGAGATGATATTTAATAAAATAAGTAGAAATCCACTAAAAGTTTTGTTTGGTTATCTTGCAATCCCGAGATAATCGTCTCCATGCTCCAAATCCATTTTAAAGCCATTTTTAAGGCATTTCGCGCATACATGAAATGAACACATTTTTCTCCAAAACTATAACAGATGCAAGCTTGTCCTGTTTGGTGGAGATGATATTTAATAAAATAAGTAGAAATCCACTAAAAGTTTTGTTTGGTTATCTTGCAATCCCGAGATAATCGTCTCCATGCTCCAAATCCATTTTAAAGCCATTTTAAGGCATTTCGCGCATACATGAAATGAACACATTTTTCTCCAAAACTATAACAGATGCAAGCTTGTCCTGTTTGGTGGAGATGATATTTAATAAAATAAGTAGAAATCCACTAAAAGTTTTGTTTGGTTATCTTGCAATCCCGAGATAATCGTCTCCATGCTCCAAATCCATTTTAAAGCCATTTTTAAGGCATTTCGCGCATACATGAAATGAACACATTTTTCTCCAAAACTATAACAGATGCAAGCTTGTCCTGTTTGGTGGAGATGATATTTAATAAAATAAGTAGAAATCCACTAAAAGTTTTGTTTGGTTATCTTGCAATCCCGAGATAATCGTCTCCATGCTCCAAATCCATTTTAAAGCCATTTTTAAGGCATTTCGCGCATACATGAAATAAACACATTTTTCTCCAAAACTATAACAGATGCAAGCTTGTCCTGTTTGGTGGAGATGATATTTAATAAAATAAGTAGAAATCCACTAAAAGTTTTGTTTGGTTATCTTGCAATCCCGAGATAATTGTCTCCATGCTCCAAATCCATTTTAAAGCCATTTTTAAGGCATTTCGCGCATACATGAAATGAACACATTTTTCTCCAAAACTATAACAGATGCAAGCTTGTCCTGTTTGGTGGAGATGATATTTAATAAAATAAGTAGAAATCCACTAAAAGTTTTGTTTGGTTATCTTGCAATCCCGAGATAATCGTCTCCATGCTCAAAAATCCATTTTAAAGCCATTTCAAAGGCATTTTGCGCATACATGAAATGAACACATTTTTCTCCAAAACTATAACACATGCAAGCTTGTCCTGTTTGGTGGAGATGATATTTAATAAAATAAGTAGAAATCCACTAAACGTTTTGTTTGGTTATCTTGCAATCCCGAGATAATCGTCTCCATGCTCCAAATCCATTTTAAAGCCATTTTTAAGGCATTTCGCGCATACATGAAATGAACACATTTTTCTCCAAAACTATAACAGATGCAAGCTTGTCCTGTTTGGTGGAGATGATATTTAATAAAATAAGTAGAAATTTACTAAAAGTTTTGTTTGGTTATCTTGCAATCCCGAGATAATCGTCTCCATGCTCCAAATCCATTTTAAAGCCATTTTTAAGGCATTTCGCGCATACATGAAATGAACACATTTTTCTCCAAAACTATAACAGATGCAAAGCTTGTCCTGTTTGGTGGAGATGATATTTAATAAAATAAGTAGAAATCCACTAAAAGTTTTGTTTGGTTATCTTGCAATCCCGAGATAATCGTCTCCATACTCCAAATCCATTTTAAAGCCATTTTAAAGGCATTTCGCGCATACATGAAATGAACACATTTTTCTCCAAAACTATAACAGATGCAAGCTTGTCCTGTTTGGTGGAGATGATATTTAATAAAATAAGTAGAAATCCACTAAAAGTTTTGTTTGGTTATATTGCAATCCCGAGATAATCGTCTCCATGCTCCAAATCCATTTTAAAGCCATTTTTAAGGCATTTCGCGCATACATGAAATGAACACATTTTTCTCCAAAACTATAACACATGCAAGCTTGTCCTGTTTGGTGGAGATGATATTTAATAAAATAAGTAGAAATCCACTAAAAGTTTTGTTTGGTTATCTTGCAATCCCGAGATAATCGTCTCCATGCTCCAAATCCATTTTAAAGCCATTTTTAAGGCATTTCGCGCATACATGAAATGAACACATTTTTCTCAAAAACTATAACAGATGCAAGCTTGTCTTGTTTGGTGGAGATGATATTTAATAAAATAAGTAGAAATCCACTAAAAGTTTTGTTTGGTTATCTTGCAATCCCGAGATAATCGTCTCCATGCTCCAAATCCATTTTAAAGCCATTTTTAAGGCATTTCGCGCATACATGAAATGAACACATTTTTCTCCAAAACTATAACAGATGCAAGCTTGTCCTGTTTGGTGGAGATGATATTTAATAAAATAAGTAGAAATCCACTAAAAGTTTTGTTTGGTTATCTTGCAATCCCGAGATAATCGTCTCCATGCTCCAAATCCATTTTAAAGCCATTTTTAAGGCATTTCGCGCATACATGAAATGAACACATTTTTCTCCAAAACTATAACAGATGCAAGCTTGTCCTGTTTGGTGGAGATGATATTTAATAAAATAAGTAGAAATCCACTAAAAGTTTTGTTTGGTTATCTTGCAATCCCGAGATAATCGTCTCCATGCTCCAAATCCATTTTAAAGCCATTTTTAAGGCATTTCGCGCATACATGAAATAAACACATTTTTCTCCAAAACTATAACAGATGCAAGCTTGTCCTGTTTGGTGGAGATGATATTTAATAAAATAAGTAGAAATCCACTAAAAGTTTTGTTTGGTTATCTTGCAATCCCGAGATAATTGTCTCCATGCTCCAAATCCATTTTAAAGCCATTTTTAAGGCATTTCGCGCATACATGAAATGAACACATTTTTCTCCAAAACTATAACAGATGCAAGCTTGTCCTGTTTGGTGGAGATGATATTTAATAAAATAAGTAGAAATCCACTAAAAGTTTTGTTTGGTTATCTTGCAATCCCGAGATAATCGTCTCCATGCTCCAAATCCATTTTAAAGCCATTTTTAAGGCATTTCGCGCATACATGAAATAAACACATTTTTCTCCAAAACTATAACAGATGCAAGCTTGTCCTGTTTGGTGGAGATGATATTTAATAAAATAAGTAGAAATCCACTAAAAGTTTTGTTTGGTTATCTTGCAATCCCGAGATAATTGTCTCCATGCTCCAAATCCATTTTAAAGCCATTTTTAAGGCATTTCGCGCATACATGAAATGAACACATTTTTCTCCAAAACTATAACAGATGCAAGCTTGTCCTGTTTGGTGGAGATGATATTTAATAAAATAAGTAGAAATCCACTAAAAGTTTTGTTTGGTTATCTTGCAATCCCGAGATAATCGTCTCCATGCTCAAAAATCCATTTTAAAGCCATTTCAAAGGCATTTTGCGCATACATGAAATGAACACATTTTTCTCCAAAACTATAACACATGCAAGCTTGTCCTGTTTGGTGGAGATGATATTTAATAAAATAAGTAGAAATCCACTAAAAGTTTTGTTTGGTTATCTTGCAATCCCGAGATAATCGTCTCCATGCTCCAAATCCATTTTAAAGCCATTTTTAAGGCATTTCGCGCATACATGAAATGAACACATTTTTCTCCAAAACTATAACAGATGCAAGCTTGTCCTGTTTGGTGGAGATGATATTTAATAAAATAAGTAGAAATTTACTAAAAGTTTTGTTTGGTTATCTTGCAATCCCGAGATAATCGTCTCCATGCTCCAAATCCATTTTAAAGCCATTTTTAAGGCATTTCGCGCATACATGAAATGAACACATTTTTCTCCAAAACTATAACAGATGCAAAGCTTGTCCTGTTTGGTGGAGATGATATTTAATAAAATAAGTAGAAATCCACTAAAAGTTTTGTTTGGTTATCTTGCAATCCCGAGATAATCGTCTCCATGCTCCAAATCCATTTTAAAGCCATTTTAAAGGCATTTCGCGCATACATGAAATGAACACATTTTTCTCCAAAACTATAACAGATGCAAGCTTGTCCTGTTTGGTGGAGATGATATTTAATAAAATAAGTAGAAATCCACTAAAAGTTTTGTTTGGTTATATTGCAATCCCGAGATAATCGTCTCCATGCTCCAAATCCATTTTAAAGCCATTTTTAAGGCATTTCGCGCATACATGAAATGAACACATTTTTCTCCAAAACTATAACACATGCAAGCTTGTCCTGTTTGGTGGAGATGATATTTAATAAAATAAGTAGAAATCCACTAAAAGTTTTGTTTGGTTATCTTGCAATCCCGAGATAATCGTCTCCATGCTCCAAATCCATTTTAAAGCCATTTTTAAGGCATTTCGCGCATACATGAAATGAACACATTTTTCTCAAAAACTATAACAGATGCAAGCTTGTCTTGTTTGGTGGAGATGATATTTAATAAAATAAGTAGAAATCCACTAAAAGTTTTGTTTGGTTATCTTGCAATCCCGAGATAATCGTCTCCATGCTCCAAATCCATTTTAAAGCCATTTTTAAGGCATTTCGCGCATACATGAAATGAACACATTTTTCTCCAAAACTATAACAGATGCAAGCTTGTCCTGTTTGGTGGAGATGATATTTAATAAAATAAGTAGAAATCCACTAAAATTTTTGTTTGGTTATCTTGCAATCCCGAGATAATCGTCTCCATGCTCCAAATCCATTTTAAAGCCATTTTTAAGGCATTTCTCGCATACATGAAATGAACACATTTTTCTCCAAAACTATAACAGATGCAAGCTTGTCCTGTTTGGTGGAGATGATATTTAATAAAATAAGTAGAAATCCACTAAAAGTTTTGTTTGGTTATATTGCAATCCCGAGATAATCGTCTCCATGCTCCAAATCCATTTTAAAGCCATTTTTAAGGCATTTCGCGCATACATGAAATGAACACATTTTTCTCCAAAACTATAACAGATGCAAGCTTGTCCTGTTTGGTGGAGATGATATTTAATAAAATAAGTAGAAATCCACTAAAAGTTTTGTTTGGTTATCTTGCAATCCCGAGATAATCGTCTCCATGCTCCAAATCCATTTTAAAGCCATTTTTAAGGCATTTCGCGCATACATGAAATGAACACATTTTTCTCCAAAACTATAACAGATGCAAGCTTGTCCTGTTTGGTGGAGATGATATTTAATAAAATAAGTAGAAATCCACTAAAAGTTTTGTTTGGTTATCTTGCAATCCAGAGATAATCGTCTCCATGCTCCAAATCCATTTTAAAGCCATTTTTAAGGCATTTCGCGCATACATGAAATGAACACATTTTTCTCCAAAACTATAACAGATGCAAGCTTGTCTTGTTTGGTGGAAATGATATTTAATAAAATAAGTAGAAATCCACTAAAAGTTTTGTTTGGTTATCTTGCAATCCCGAGATAATCGTCTCCATGCTCCAAATCCATTTTAAAGCCATTTTTAAGGCATTTCGCGCATACATGAAATGAACACATTTTTCTCCAAAACTATAATAGATGCAAGCTTGTCCTGTTTGGTGGAGATGATATTTAATAAAATAAGTAGAAATCCACTAAAATTTTTGTTTGGTTATCTTGCAATCCCGAGATAATCGTCTCCATGCTCCAAATCCATTTTAAAGCCATTTTTAAGGCATTTCGCGCATACATGAAATGAACACATTTTTCTCCAAAACTATAACAGATGCAAGCTTGTCCTGTTTGGTGGAGATGATATTTAATAAAATAAGTAGAAATCCACTAAAAGTTTTGTTTGGTTATCTTGCAATCCCGAGATAATCGTCTCCATGCTCCAAATCCATTTTAAAGCCATTTTTAAGGCATTTCGCGCATACATGAAATGAACACATTTTTCTCCAAAACTATAACAGATGCAAGCTTGTCCTGTTTGGTGGAGATGATATTTAATAAAATAAGTAGAAATTTACTAAAAGTTTTGTTTGGTTATCTTGCAATCCCGAGATAATCGTCTCCATGCTCCAAATCCATTTTAAAGCCATTTTTAAGGCATTTCGCGCATACATGAAATGAACACATTTTTCTCCAAAACTATAACAGATGCAAGCTTGTCCTGTTTGGTGGAGATGATATTTAATAAAATAAGTAGAAATCCACTAAAAGTTTTGTTTGGTTATCTTGCAATCCCGAGATAATCGTCTCCATGCTCCAAATCCATTTTAAAGCCATTTTTAAGGCATTTCGCGCATACATGAAATGAACACATTTTTCTCCAAAACTATAACAGATGCAAAGCTTGTCCTGTTTGGTGGAGATGATATTTAATAAAATAAGTAGAAATCCACTAAAAGTTTTGTTTGGTTATCTTGCAATCCCGAGATAATCGTCTCCATGCTCCAAATCCATTTTAAAGTCATTTTTAAGGCATTTCGCGCATACATGAAATGAACACATTTTTCTCCAAAACTATAACAGATGCAAGCTTGTCCTGTTTGGTGGAGATGATATTTAATAAAATAAGTAGAAATCCACTAAAAGTTTTGTTTGGTTATCTTGCAATCCCGAGATAATCGTCTCCATGCTCCAAATCCATTTTAAAGCCATTTCAAAGGCATTTCGCGCATACATGAAATGAACACATTTTTCTCCAAAACTATAACACATGCAAGCTTGTCCTGTTTGGTGGAGATGATATTTAATAAAATAAGTAGAAATCCACTAAAAGTTTTGTTTGGTTATCTTGCAATCCCGAGATAATCGTCTCCATGCTCCATATCAATTTTAAAGCCATTTTTAAGGCATTTCGCGCATACATGAAATGAACACATTTTTCTCCAAAACTATAACAGATGCAAGCTTGTCTTGTTTGGTGGAGATGATATTTAATAAAATAAGTAGAAATCCACTAAAAGTTTTGTTTGGTTATCTTGCAATCCCGAGATAATCGTCTCCATGCTCCAAATCCATTTTAAAGCCATTTTTAAGGCATTTCGCGCATACATGAAATGAACACATTTTTCTCCAAAACTATAACAGATGCAAGCTTGTCCTGTTTGGTGGAGATGATATTTAATAAAATAAGTAGAAATCCACTAAAATTTTTGTTTGGTTATCTTGCAATCCCGAGATAATCGTCTCCATGCTCCAAATCCATTTTAAAGCCATTTTTAAGGCATTTCTCGCATACATGAAATGAACACATTTTTCTCCAAAACTATAACAGATGCAAGCTTGTCCTGTTTGGTGGAGATGATATTTAATAAAATAAGTAGAAATCCACTAAAAGTTTTGTTTGGTTATCTTGCAATCCCGAGATAATCGTCTCCATGCTCCCAATCCATTTTAAAGCCATTTCAAAGGCATTTCGCGCATACATGAAATGAACACATTTTTCTCCAAAACTATAACACATGCAAGCTTGTCCTGTTTGGTGGAGATGATATTTAATAAAATAAGTAGAAATCCACTAAAAGTTTTGTTTGGTTATCTTGCAATCCCGAGATAATCGTCTCCATGCTCCAAATCCATTTTAAAGCCATTTTTAAGGCATTTCGCGCATACATGAAATGAACACATTTTTCTCCAAAACTATAACAGATGCAAGCTTGTCTTGTTTGGTGGAGATGATATTTAATAAAATAAGTAGAAATCCACTAAAAGTTTTGTTTGGTTATCTTGCAATCCCGAGATAATCGTCTCCATGCTCCAAATCCATTTTAAAGCCATTTTTAAGGCATTTCGCGCATACATGAAATGAACACATTTTTCTCCAAAACTATAACAGATGCAAGCTTGTCCTGTTTGGTGGAGATGATATTTAATAAAATAAGTAGAAATCCACTAAAATTTTTGTTTGGTTATCTTGCAATCCCGAGATAATCGTCTCCATGCTCCAAATATATTTTAAAGCCATTTTTAAGGCATTTCGCGCATACATGAAATGAACACATTTTTCTCCAAAACTATAACAGATGCAAGCTTGTCCTGTTTGGTGGAGATGATATTTAATAAAATAAGTAGAAATTTACTAAAAGTTTTGTTTGGTTATCTTGCAATCCCGAGATAATCGTCTCCATGCTCCAAATCCATTTTAAAGCCATTTTTAAGGCATTTCGCGCATACATGAAATGAACACATTTTTCTCCAAAACTATAACAGATGCAAGCTTGTCCTGTTTGGTGGAGATGATATTTAATAAAATAAGTAGAAATCCACTAAAAGTTTTGTTTGGTTATCTTGCAATCCCGAGATAATCGTCTCCATGCTCCAAATCCATTTTAAAGCCTTTTTAAAGGCATTTCGCGCATACATGAAATGAACACATTTTTCTCCAAAACTATAACAGATGCAAGCTTGTCCTGTTTGGTGGAGATGATATTTAATAAAATAAGTAGAAATCCACTAAAAGTTTTGTTTGGTTATATTGCAATCCCGAGATAATCGTCTCCATGCTCCAAATCCATTTTAAAGCCATTTTTAAGGCATTTCGCGCATACATGAAATGAACACATTTTTCTCCAAAACTATAACACATGCAAGCTTGTCCTGTTTGGTGGAGATGATATTTAATAAAATAAGTAGAAATCCACTAAAAGTTTTGTTTGGTTATCTTGCAATCCCGAGATAATCGTCTCCATGCTCCAAATCCATTTTAAAGCCATTTTTAAGGCATTTCGCGCATACATGAAATGAACACATTTTTCTCCAAAACTATAACAGATGCAAGCTTGTCTTGTTTGGTGGAGATGATATTTAATAAAATAAGTAGAAATCCACTAAAAGTTTTGTTTGGTTATCTTGCAATCCCGAGATAATCGTCTCCATGCTCCAAATCCATTTTAAAGCCATTTTTAAGGCATTTCGCGCATACATGAAATGAACACATTTTTCTCCAAAACTATAACAGATGCAAGCTTGTCCTCTTTGGTGGAGATGATATTTAATAAAATAAGTAGAAATCCACTAAAATTTTTGTTTGGTTATCTTGCAATCCCGAGATAATCGTCTCCATGCTCCAAATCCATTTTAAAGCCATTTTTAAGGCATTTCTCGCATACATGAAATGAACACATTTTTCTCCAAAACTATAACAGATGCAAGCTTGTCCTGTTTGGTGGAGATGATATTTAATAAAATAAGTAGAAATCCACTAAAATTTTTGTTTGGTTATCTTGCAATCCCGAGATAATCGTCTCCATGCTCCAAATCCATTTTAAAGCCATTTTTAAGGCATTTCGCGCATACATGAAATGAACACATTTTTCTCCAAAACTATAACAGATGCAAGCTTGTCCTGTTTGGTGGAGATGATATTTAATAAAATAAGTAGAAATTTACTAAAAGTTTTGTTTGGTTATCTTGCAATCCCGAGATAATCGTCTCCATGCTCCAAATCCATTTTAAAGCCATTTTTAAGGCATTTCGCGCATACATGAAATGAACACATTTTTCTCCAAAACTATAACAGATGCAAGCTTGTCCTGTTTGGTGGAGATGATATTTAATAAAATAAGTAGAAATCCACTAAAAGTTTTGTTTGGTTATCTTGCAATCCCGAGATAATCGTCTCCATGCTCCAAATCCATTTTAAAGCCATTTTTAAGGCATTTCGCGCATACATGAAATGAACACATTTTTCTCCAAAACTATAACAGATGCAAGCTTGTCCTGTTTGGTGGAGGTGATATTTAATAAAATAAATAGAAATCCACTAAAAGTTTTGTTTGGTTATCTTGCAATCCCGAGATAATCGTCTCCATGCTTCAAATCCATTTTAAAGCCATTTTTAAGGCATTTCGCGCATACATGAAATGAACACATTTTTCTCCAAAACTATAACAGATGCAAGCTTGTCCTGTTTGGTGGAGATGATATTTAATAAAATAAGTAGAAATCCACTAAAAGTTTTGTTTGGTTATATTGCAATCCCGAGATAATCGTCTCCATGCTCCAAATCCATTTTAAAGCCATTTTTAAGGCATTTCGCGCATACATGAAATGAACACATTTTTCTCCAAAACTATAACAGATGCAAGCTTGTCCTGTTTGGTGGAGATGATATTTAATAAAATAAGTAGAAATCCACTAAAATTTTTGTTTGGTTATCTTGCAATCCCGAGATAATCGTCTCCATGCTCCAAATCCATTTTAAAGCCATTTTTAAGGCATTTCTCGCATACATGAAATGAACACATTTTTCTCCAAAACTATAACAGATGCAAGCTTGTCCTGTTTGGTGGAGATGATATTTAATAAAATAAGTAGAAATCCACTAAAAGTTTTGTTTGGTTATATTGCAATCCCGAGATAATCGTCTCCATGCTCCAAATCCATTTTAAAGCCATTTTTAAGGCATTTCGCGCATACATGAAATGAACACATTTTTCTCCAAAACTATAACAGATGCAAGCTTGTCCTGTTTGGTGGAGATGATATTTAATAAAATAAGTAGAAATCCACTAAAAGTTTTGTTTGGTTATCTTGCAATCCCGAGATAATCGTCTCCATGCTCCAAATCCATTTTAAAGCCATTTTTAAGGCATTTCGCGCATACATGAAATGAACACATTTTTCTCCAAAACTATAACAGATGCAAGCTTGTCCTGTTTGGTGGAGATGATATTTAATAAAATAAGTAGAAATCCACTAAAAGTTTTGTTTGGTTATCTTGCAATCCCGAGATAATCGTCTCCATGCTCCAAATCCATTTTAAAGCCATTTTTAAGGCATTTCGCGCATACATGAAATGAACACATTTTTCTCCAAAACTATAACAGATGCAAGCTTGTCTTGTTTGGTGGAGATGATATTTAATAAAATAAGTAGAAATCCACTAAAAGTTTTGTTTGGTTATCTTGCAATCCCGAGATAATCGTCTCCATGCTCCAAATCCATTTTAAAGCCATTTTTAAGGCATTTCGCGCATACATGAAATGAACACATTTTTCTCCAAAACTATAACAGATGCAAGCTTGTCCTGTTTGGTGGAGATGATATTTAATAAAATAAGTAGAAATCCACTAAAAGTTTTCTTTGGTTATCTTGCAATCCCGAGATAATCGTCTCCATGCTCCAAATCCATTTTAAAGCCATTTTTAAGGCATTTCGCGCATACATGAAATGAACACATTTTTCTCCAAAACTATAACAGATGCAAGCTTGTCCTGTTTGGTGGAGATGATATTTAATAAAATAAGTAGAAATCCACTAAAAGTTTTGTTTGGTTATATTGCAATCCCGAGATAATCGTCTCCATGCTCCAAATCCATTTTAAAGCCATTTTTAAGGCATTTCGCGCATACATGAAATGAACACATTTTTCTCCAAAACTATAACAGATGCAAGCTTGTCCTGTTTGGTGGAGATGATATTTAATAAAATAAGTAGAAATCCACTAAAAGTTTTGTTTGGTTATCTTGCAATCCCGAGATAATCGTCTCCATGCTCCAAATCCATTTTAAAGCCATTTTTAAGGCATTTCGCGCATACATGAAATGAACACATTTTTCTCCAAAACTATAACAGATGCAAGCTTGTCCTGTTTGGTGGAGATGATATTTAATAAAATAAGTAGAAATCCACTAAAAGTTTTGTTTGGTTATCTTGCAATCCCGAGATAATCGTCTCCATGCTCCAAATCCGTTTTAAAGCCATTTTTAAGGCATTTCGCGCATACATGAAATGAACACATTTTTCTCCAAAACTATAACAGATGCAAGCTTGTCCTGTTTGGTGGAGATGATATTTAATAAAATAAGTAGAAATCCACTAAAAGTTTTGTTTGGTTATCTTGCAATCCCGAGATAATCGTCTCCATGCTCCAAATCCATTTTAAAGCCATTTTTAAGGCATTTCGCGCATACATGAAATGAACACATTTTTCTCCAAAACTATAACAGATGCAAGCTTGTCCTGTTTGGTGGAGATAATATTTAATAAAATAAGTAGAAATCTACTAAAAGTTTCGTTTGTTTATATTGCCATCCTGAGATAATCGTCTCCATGCTCCAAATCCATTTTAAAGCCATTTTTAAGGCATTTCGCGCATACATGAAATGAACACATTTTTCTCCAAAACTATAACAGATGCAAGCTTGTCCTGTTTGGTGGAGATGATATTTAATAAAATAAGTAGAAATCCACTAAAAGTTTTGTTTGGTTATCTTGCAATCCCGAGATAATCGTCTCCATGCTCCAAATCCATTTTAAAGCCATTTTTAAGGCATTTCGCGCATACATGAAATGAACACATTTTTCTCCAAAACTATAACAGATGCAAGCTTGTCCTGTATGGTGGAGATGATATTTAATAAAATAAGTAGAAATCCACTAAAAGTTTTGTTTGGTTATCTTGCAATCCCGAGATAATCGTCTCCATGCTCCAAATCCATTTTAAAGCCATTTTTAAGGCATTTCGCGCATACATGAAATGAACACATTTTTCTCCAAAACTATAACAGATGCAAGCTTGTCCTGTTTGGTGGAGATGATATTTAATAAAATAAGTAGAAATCCACTAAAAGTTTTGTTTGGTTATATTGCAATCCCGAGATAATCGTCTCCATGCTCCAAATCCATTTTAAAGCCATTTTTAAGGCATTTCGCGCATACATGAAATGAACACATTTTTCTCCAAAACTATAACAGATGCAAGCTTGTCCTGTTTGGTGGAGATGATATTTAATAAAATAAGTAGAAATCTACTAAAAGTTTCGTTTGTTTATATTGCCATCCTGAGATAATCGTCTCCATCCTCCAAATCCATTTTAAAGCCATTTCAAAGGCATTTTGCGCATACATGAAATGAACACATTTTTCTCCAAAGCTATAACACATGCAAGCTTGTCCTGTTTGGTGGAGATGATATTTAATAAAATAAATAGAAATCCACTAAAAGTTTTGTTTGGTTATCTTGCAATCCCGAGATAATCGTCTCCATGCTCCAAATCCATTTTAAAGCCATTTTTAAGGCATTTCGCGCATACATGAAATGAACACATTTTTCTCCAAAACTATAACAGATGCAAGCTTGTCCTGTTTGGTGGAGATGATATTTAATAAAATAAGTAGAAATCCACTAAAAGTTTTGTTTGGTTATATTGCAATTTCGAGATAATCGTCTCCATGCTCCAAATCCATTTTAAAGCCATTTTTAAGGCATTTCGCGCATACATGAAATGAACACATTTTTCTCCAAAACTATAACAGATGCAAGCTTGTCCTGTTTGGTGGAGATGATATTTAATAAAATAAGTAGAAATCCACTAAAAGTTTTGTTTGGTTATCTTGCAATCCTGAGATAATCGTCTCCATGCTCCAAATCCATTTTAAAGCCATTTTTAAGGCATTTCGCGCATACATGAAATGAACACATTTTTCTCCAAAACTATAACAGATGCAAGCTTGTCCTGTTTGGTGGAGATGATATTTAATAAAATAAGTAGAAATCCACTAAAAGTTTTGTTTGGTTATCTTGCAATCCCGAGATAATCGTCTCCATGCTCCAAATCCATTTTAAAGCCATTTTTAAGGCATTTCGCGCATACATGAAATGAACACATTTTTCTCCAAAACTATAACAGATGCAAGCTTGTCCTGTTTGGTGGAGATAATATTTAATAAAATAAGTAGAAATCTACTAAAAGTTTCGTTTGTTTATATTGCCATCCTGAGATAATCGTCTCCATGCTCCAAATCCATTTTAAAGCCATTTCAAAGGCATTTTGCGCATACATGAAATGAACACATTTTTCTCCAAAACTATGACACTTGCAAGCTTGTCCTGTTTGGTGGAGATGATATTTAATAAAATAAGTAGAAATCCACTAAAAGTTTTGTTTGGTTATCTTGCAAAACCGAGATAATCGTCTCCATGCTCCAAATCCATTTTAAAGCCATTTTTAAGGCATTTCGCGCATACATGAAATGAACACATTTTTCTCCAAAACTATAACAGATGCAAGCTTGTCCTGTTTGGTGGAGATGATATTTAATAAAATAAGTAGAAATCCACTAAAAGTTTTGTTTGGTTATCTTGCAATCCCGAGATAATCGTCTCCATGCTCCAAATCCATTTTAAAGCCATTTTTAAGGCATTTCGCGCATACATGAAATGAACACATTTTTCTCCAAAACTATAACAGATGCAAGCTTGTCCTGTTTGGTGGAGATGATATTTAATAAAATAAGTAGAAATCCACTAAAAGTTTTGTTTGGTTATCTTGCAATCCCGAGATAATCGTCTCCATGCTCCAAATCCATTTTAAAGCCATTTTTAAGGCATTTCGCGCATACATGAAATGAACACATTTTTCTCCAAAACTATAACAGATGCAAGATTGTCCTGTTTGGTGGAGATGATATTTAATAAAATAAGTAGAAATCCACTAAAAGTTTTGTTTGGTTATCTTGCAATCCCGAGATAATCGTCTCCATGCTCCAAATCCATTTTAAAGCCATTTTTAAGGCATTTCGCGCATACATGAAATGAACACATTTTTCTCCAAAACTATAACAGATGCAAGCTTGTCCTGTTTGGTGGAGATGATATTTAATAAAATAAGTAGAAATCCACTAAAAGTTTTGTTTGGTTATCTTGCAATCCCGAGATAATCGTCTCCATGCTCCAAATCCATTTTAAAGCCATTTTTAAGGCATTTCGCGCATACATGAAATGAACACATTTTTCTCCAAAACTATAACAGATGCAAGCTTGTCCTGTTTGGTGGAGATGATATTTAATAAAATAAGTAGAAATCCACTAAAAGTTTTGTTTGGTTATCTTGCAATCCCGAGATAATCGTCTCCATGCTCCAAATCCATTTTAAAGCCATTTTTAAGGCATTTCGCGCATACATGAAATGAACACATTTTTCTCCAAAACTATAACAGATGCAAGCTTGTCCTGTTTGGTGGAGATGATATTTAATAAAATAAGTAGAAATCCACTAAAAGTTTTGTTTGGTTATCTTGCAATCCCGAGATAATCGTCTCCATGCTCCAAATCCATTTTAAAGCCATTTTTAAGGCATTTCGCGCATACATGAAATGAACACATTTTTCTCCAAAACTATAACAGATGCAAGCTTGTCTTGTTTGGTGGAGATGATATTTAATAAAATAAGTAGAAATCCACTAAAAGTTTTGTTTGGTTATCTTGCAATCCCGAGATAATCGTCTCCATGCTCCAAATCCATTTTAAAGCCATTTTTAAGGCATTTCGCGCATACATGAAATGAACACATTTTTCTCCAAAACTATAACAGATGCAAGCTTGTCCTGTTTGGTGGAGATGATATTTAATAAAATAAGTAGAAATCCACTAAAATTTTTGTTTGGTTATCTTGCAATCCCGAGATAATCGTCTCCATGCTCCAAATCCATTTTAAAGCCATTTTTAAGGCATTTCGCGCATACATGAAATGAACACATTTTTCTCCAAAACTATAACAGATGCAAGCTGGTCCTGTTTGGTGGAGATGATATTTAATAAAATAAGTAGAAATCCACTAAAAGTTTTGTTTGGTTATCTTGCAATCCCGAGATAATCGTCTCCATGCTCCAAATCCATTTTAAAGCCATTTTTAAGGCATTTCGCGCATACATGAAATGAACACATTTTTCTCCAAAACTATAACAGATGCAAGCTTGTCCTGTTTGGTGGAGATGATATTTAATAAAATAAGTAGAAATCCA
The DNA here is from genome assembly GCF_048569485.1 of Anomaloglossus baeobatrachus. Classification (NCBI taxonomy): domain Eukaryota; kingdom Metazoa; phylum Chordata; class Amphibia; order Anura; family Aromobatidae; genus Anomaloglossus; species Anomaloglossus baeobatrachus. The sequence goes on along the minus strand of NW_027442142.1, from coordinate 143,206 downwards.
CTAAAAGTTTTGTTTGGTTATCTTGCAATCCCGAGATAATCGTCTCCATGCTCCAAATCCATTTTAAAGCCATTTTTAAGGCATTTCGCGCATACATGAAATGAACACATTTTTCTCCAAAACTATAACAGATGCAAGCTTGTCCTGTTTGGTGGAGATAATATTTAATAAAATAAGTAGAAATCTACTAAAAGTTTCGTTTGTTTATATTGCCATCCTGAGATAATCGTCTCCATGCTCCAAATCCATTTTAAAGCCATTTCAAAGGCATTTTGCGCATACATGAAATGAACACATTTTTCTCCAAAACTATAACACATGCAAGCTTGTCCTGTTTGGTGGAGATGATATTTAATAAAATAAGTAGAAATCCACTAAAAGTTTTGTTTGGTTATCTTGCAATCCCGAGATAATCGTCTCCATGCTCCAAATCCATTTTAAAGCCATTTTTAAGGCATTTCGCGCATACATGAAATGAACACATTTTTCTCCAAAACTATAACAGATGCAAGCTTGTCCTGTTTGGTGGAGATGATATTTAATAAAATAAGTAGAAATCCACTAAAAGTTTTGTTTGGTTATCTTGCAATCCCGAGATAATCGTCTCCATGCTCCAAATCCATTTTAAAGCCATTTTTAAGGCATTTCGCGCATACATGAAATGAACACATTTTTCTCCAAAACTATAACAGATGCAAGCTTGTCCTGTTTGGTGGAGATGATATTTAATAAAATAAGTAGAAATCCACTAAAAGTTTTGTTTGGTTATCTTGCAATACCGAGATAATCGTCTCCATGCTCCAAATCCATTTTAAAGCCATTTTTAAGGCATTTCGCGCATACATGAAATGAACACATTTTTCTCCAAAACTATAACAGATGCAAGCTTGTCCTGTTTGGTGGAGATGATATTTAATAAAATAAGTAGAAATCCACTAAAAGTTTTGTTTGGTTATCTTGCAATCCCGAGATAATCGTCTCCATGCTCCAAATCCATTTTAAAGCCATTTTTAAGGCATTTCGCGCATACATGAAATGAACACATTTTTCTCCAAAACTATAACAGATGCAAGCTTGTCCTGTTTGGTGGAGATGATATTTAATAAAATAAGTAGAAATCCACTAAAAGTTTTGTTTGGTTATCTTGCAATCCCGAGATAATCGTCTCCATGCTCCAAATCCATTTTAAAGCCATTTTTAAGGCATTTCGCGCATACATGAAATGAACACATTTTTCTCCAAAACTATAACAGATGCAAAGCTTGTCCTGTTTGGTGGAGATGATATTTAATAAAATAAGTAGAAATCCACTAAAAGTTTTGTTTGGTTATCTTGCAATCCCGAGATAATCGTCTCCATGCTCCAAATCCATTTTAAAGCCATTTTTAAGGCATTTCGCGCATACATGAAATGAACACATTTTTCTCCAAAACTATAACACATGCAAGCTTGTCCTGTTTGGTGGAGATGATATTTAATAAAATAAGTAGAAATCCACTAAAAGTTTTGTTTGGTTATCTTGCAATCCCGAGATAATCGTCTCCATGCTCCAAATCCATTTTAAAGCCATTTCAAAGGCATTTCGCGCATACATGAAATGAACACATTTTTCTCCAAAACTATAACACATGCAAGCTTGTCCTGTTTGGTGGAGATGATATTTAATAAAATAAGTAGAAATCCACTAAAAGTTTTGTTTGGTTATCTTGCAATCCCGAGATAATCGTCTCCATGCTCCAAATCAATTTTAAAGCCATTTTTAAGGCATTTCGCGCATACATGAAATGAACACATTTTTCTCCAAAACTATAACAGATGCAAGCTTGTCTTGTTTGGTGGAGATGATATTTAATAAAATAAGTAGAAATCCACTAAAATTTTTGTTTGGTTATCTTGCAATCCCGAGATAATCGTCTCCATGCTCCAAATCCATTTTAAAGCCATTTTTAAGGCATTTCTCGCATACATGAAATGAACACATTTTTCTCCAAAACTATAACAGATGCAAGCTTGTCCTGTTTGGTGGAGATGATATTTAATAAAATAAGTAGAAATCCACTAAAAGTTTTGTTTGGTTATCTTGCAATCCCGAGATAATCGTCTCCATGCTCCCAATCCATTTTAAAGCCATTTCAAAGGCATTTCGCGCATACATGAAATGAACACATTTTTCTCCAAAACTATAACACATGCAAGCTTGTCCTGTTTGGTGGAGATGATATTTAATAAAATAAGTAGAAATCCACTAAAAGTTTTGTTTGGTTATCTTGCAATCCCGAGATAATCGTCTCCATGCTCCAAATCCATTTTAAAGCCATTTTTAAGGCATTTCGCGCATACATGAAATGAACACATTTTTCTCCAAAACTATAACAGATGCAAGCTTGTCTTGTTTGGTGGAGATGATATTTAATAAAATAAGTAGAAATCCACTAAAAGTTTTGTTTGGTTATCTTGCAATCCCGAGATAATCGTCTCCATGCTCCAAATCCATTTTAAAGCCATTTTTAAGGCATTTCGCGCATACATGAAATGAACACATTTTTCTCCAAAACTATAACAGATGCAAGCTTGTCCTGTTTGGTGGAGATGATATTTAATAAAATAAGTAGAAATCCACTAAAATTTTTGTTTGGTTATCTTGCAATCCCGAGATAATCGTCTCCATGCTCCAAATCCATTTTAAAGCCATTTTTAAGGCATTTCGCGCATACATGAAATGAACACATTTTTCTCCAAAACTATAACAGATGCAAGCTTGTCCTGTTTGGTGGAGATGATATTTAATAAAATAAGTAGAAATTTACTAAAAGTTTTGTTTGGTTATCTTGCAATCCCGAGATAATCGTCTCCATGCTCCAAATCCATTTTAAAGCCATTTTTAAGGCATTTCGCGCATACATGAAATGAACACATTTTTCTCCAAAACTATAACAGATGCAAGCTTGTCCTGTTTGGTGGAGATGATATTTAATAAAATAAGTAGAAATCCACTAAAAGTTTTGTTTGGTTATCTTGCAATCCCGAGATAATCGTCTCCATGCTCCAAATCCATTTTAAAGCCATTTTAAAGGCATTTCGCGCATACATGAAATGAACACATTTTTCTCCAAAACTATAACAGATGCAAGCTTGTCCTGTTTGGTGGAGATGATATTTAATAAAATAAGTAGAAATCCACTAAAAGTTTTGTTTGGTTATATTGCAATCCCGAGATAATCGTCTCCATGCTCCAAATCCATTTTAAAGCCATTTTTAAGGCATTTCGCGCATACATGAAATGAACACATTTTTCTCCAAAACTATAACACATGCAAGCTTGTCCTGTTTGGTGGAGATGATATTTAATAAAATAAGTAGAAATCCACTAAAAGTTTTGTTTGGTTATCTTGCAATCCCGAGATAATCGTCTCCATGCTCCAAATCCATTTTAAAGCCATTTTTAAGGCATTTCGCGCATACATGAAATGAACACATTTTTCTCCAAAACTATAACAGATGCAAGCTTGTCTTGTTTGGTGGAGATGATATTTAATAAAATAAGTAGAAATCCACTAAAAGTTTTGTTTGGTTATCTTGCAATCCCGAGATAATCGTCTCCATGCTCCAAATCCATTTTAAAGCCATTTTTAAGGCATTTCGCGCATACATGAAATGAACACATTTTTCTCCAAAACTATAACAGATGCAAGCTTGTCCTGTTTGGTGGAGATGATATTTAATAAAATAAGTAGAAATCCACTAAAAGTTTTGTTTGGTTATATTGCAATCCCGAGATAATCGTCTCCATGCTCCAAATCCATTTTAAAGCCATTTTTAAGGCATTTCGCGCATACATGAAATGAACACATTTTTCTCCAAAACTATAACAGATGCAAGCTTGTCCTGTTTGGTGGAGATGATATTTAATAAAATAAGTAGAAATCCACTAAAATTTTTGTTTGGTTATCTTGCAATCCCGAGATAATCGTCTCCATGCTCCAAATCCATTTTAAAGCCATTTTTAAGGCATTTCTCGCATACATGAAATGAACACATTTTTCTCCAAAACTATAACAGATGCAAGCTTGTCCTGTTTGGTGGAGATGATATTTAATAAAATAAGTAGAAATCCACTAAAAGTTTTGTTTGGTTATACTGCAATCCCGAGATAATCGTCTCCATGCTCCAAATCCATTTTAAAGCCATTTTTAAGGCATTTCGCGCATACATGAAATGAACACATTTTTCTCCAAAACTATAACAGATGCAAGCTTGTCCTGTTTGGTGGAGATGATATTTAATAAAATAAGTAGAAATCCACTAAAAGTTTTGTTTGGTTATCTTGCAATCCCGAGATAATCGTCTCCATGCTCCAAATCCATTTTAAAGCCATTTTTAAGGCATTTCGCGCATACATGAAATGAACACATTTTTCTCCAAAACTATAACAGATGCAAGCTTGTCTTGTTTGGTGGAGATGATATTTAATAAAATAAGTAGAAATCCACTAAAAGTTTTGTTTGGTTATCTTGCAATCCCGAGATAATCGTCTCCATGCTCCAAATCCATTTTAAAGCCATTTTTAAGGCATTTCGCGCATACATGAAATGAACACATTTTTCTCCAAAACTATAACAGATGCAAGCTTGTCCTGTTTGGTGGAGATGATATTTAATAAAATAAGTAGAAATCCACTAAAAGTTTTGTTTGGTTATCTTGCAATCCCGAGATAATCGTCTCCATGCTCCAAATCCATTTTAAAGCCATTTTTAAGGCATTTCGCGCATACATGAAATGAACACATTTTTCTCCAAAACTATAACAGATGCAAGCTTGTCCTGTTTGGTGGAGATGATATTTAATAAAATAAGTAGAAATCCACTAAAAGTTTTGTTTGGTTATCTTGCAATCCCGAGATAATCGTCTCCATGCTCCAAATCCATTTTAAAGCCATTTTTAAGGCATTTCGCGCATACATGAAATGAACACATTTTTCTCCAAAACTATAACAGATGCAAGCTTGTCTTGTTTGGTGGAGATGATATTTAATAAAATAAGTAGAAATCCACTAAAAGTTTTGTTTGGTTATCTTGCAATCCCGAGATAATCGTCTCCATGCTCCAAATCCATTTTAAAGCCATTTTTAAGGCATTTCGCGCATACATGAAATGAACACATTTTTCTCCAAAACTATAACAGATGCAAGCTTGTCCTGTTTGGTGGAGATGATATTTAATAAAATAAGTAGAAATCCACTAAAAGTTTTCTTTGGTTATCTTGCAATCCCGAGATAATCGTCTCCATGCTCCAAATCCATTTTAAAGCCATTTTTAAGGCATTTCGCGCATACATGAAATGAACACATTTTTCTCCAAAACTATAACAGATGCAAGCTTGTCCTGTTTGGTGGAGATGATATTTAATAAAATAAGTAGAAATCCACTAAAAGTTTTGTTTGGTTATATTGCAATCCCGAGATAATCGTCTCCATGCTCCAAATCCATTTTAAAGCCATTTTTAAGGCATTTCGCGCATACATGAAATGAACACATTTTTCTCCAAAACTATAACAGATGCAAGCTTGTCCTGTTTGGTGGAGATGATATTTAATAAAATAAGTAGAAATCCACTAAAAGTTTTGTTTGGTTATCTTGCAATCCCGAGATAATCGTCTCCATGCTCCAAATCCATTTTAAAGCCATTTTTAAGGCATTTCGCGCATACATGAAATGAACACATTTTTCTCCAAAACTATAACAGATGCAAGCTTGTCCTGTTTGGTGGAGATGATATTTAATAAAATAAGTAGAAATCCACTAAAAGTTTTGTTTGGTTATCTTGCAATCCCGAGATAATCGTCTCCATGCTCCAAATCCGTTTTAAAGCCATTTTTAAGGCATTTCGCGCATACATGAAATGAACACATTTTTCTCCAAAACTATAACAGATGCAAGCTTGTCCTGTTTGGTGGAGATGATATTTAATAAAATAAGTAGAAATCCACTAAAAGTTTTGTTTGGTTATCTTGCAATCCCGAGATAATCGTCTCCATGCTCCAAATCCATTTTAAAGCCATTTTTAAGGCATTTCGCGCATACATGAAATGAACACATTTTTCTCCAAAACTATAACAGATGCAAGCTTGTCCTGTTTGGTGGAGATAATATTTAATAAAATAAGTAGAAATCTACTAAAAGTTTCGTTTGTTTATATTGCCATCCTGAGATAATCGTCTCCATGCTCCAAATCCATTTTAAAGCCATTTTTAAGGCATTTCGCGCATACATGAAATGAACACATTTTTCTCCAAAACTATAACAGATGCAAGCTTGTCCTGTTTGGTGGAGATGATATTTAATAAAATAAGTAGAAATCCACTAAAAGTTTTGTTTGGTTATCTTGCAATCCCGAGATAATCGTCTCCATGCTCCAAATCCATTTTAAAGCCATTTTTAAGGCATTTCGCGCATACATGAAATGAACACATTTTTCTCCAAAACTATAACAGATGCAAGCTTGTCCTGTTTGGTGGAGATGATATTTAATAAAATAAGTAGAAATCCACTAAAAGTTTTGTTTGGTTATCTTGCAATCCCGAGATAATCGTCTCCATGCTCCAAATCCATTTTAAAGCCATTTTTAAGGCATTTCGCGCATACATGAAATGAACACATTTTTCTCCAAAACTATAACAGATGCAAGCTTGTCCTGTTTGGTGGAGATGATATTTAATAAAATAAGTAGAAATCCACTAAAAGTTTTGTTTGGTTATCTTGCAATCCCGAGATAATCGTCTCCATGCTCCAAATCCATTTTAAAGCCATTTTTAAGGCATTTCGCGCATACATGAAATGAACACATTTTTCTCCAAAACTATAACAGATGCAAGCTTGTCCTGTTTGGTGGAGATGATATTTAATAAAATAAGTAGAAATCCACTAAAAGTTTTGTTTGGTTATCTTGCAATCCCGAGATAATCGTCTCCATGCTCCAAATCCATTTTAAAGCCATTTTTAAGGCATTTCGCGCATACATGAAATGAACACATTTTTCTCCAAAACTATAACAGATGCAAGCTTGTCCTGTTTGGTGGAGATGATATTTAATAAAATAAGTAGAAATCCACTAAAAGTTTTGTTTGGTTATCTTGCAATCCCGAGATAATCGTCTCCATGCTCCAAATCCATTTTAAAGCCATTTTTAAGGCATTTCGCGCATACATGAAATGAACACATTTTTCTCCAAAACTATAACAGATGCAAGCTTGTCCTGTTTGGTGGAGATGATATTTAATAAAATAAGTAGAAATCCACTAAAAGTTTTGTTTGGTTATCTTGCAATCCCGAGATAATCGTCTCCATGCTCCAAATCCATTTTAAAGCCATTTCAAAGGCATTTTGCGCATACATGAAATGAACACATTTTTCTCCAAAGCTATAACACATGCAAGCTTGTCCTGTTTGGTGGAGATGATATTTAATAAAATAAGTAGAAATCCACTAAAAGTTTTGTTTGGTTATCTTGCAATCCCGAGATAATCGTCTCCATGCTCCAAATCCATTTTAAAGCCATTTTTAAGGCATTTCGCGCATACATGAAATGAACACATTTTTCTCCAAAACTATAACAGATGCAAGCTTGTCCTGTTTGGTGGAGATGATATTTAATAAAATAAGTAGAAATCCACTAAAATTTTTGTTTGGTTATCTTGCAATCCCGAGATAATCGTCTCCATGCTCCAAATCCATTTTAAAGCCATTTTTAAGGCATTTCGCGCATACATGAAATGAACACATTTTTCTCCAAAACTATAACAGATGCAAGCTGGTCCTGTTTGGTGGAGATGATATTTAATAAAATAAGTAGAAATCCACTAAAAGTTTTGTTTGGTTATCTTGCAATCCCGAGATAATCGTCTCCATGCTCCAAATCCATTTTAAAGCCATTTTTAAGGCATTTCGCGCATACATGAAATGAACACATTTTTCTCCAAAACTATAACAGATGCAAGCTTGTCCTGTTTGGTGGAGATGATATTTAATAAAATAAGTAGAAATCCACTAAAAGTTTTGTTTGGTTATCTTGCAATCCCGAGATAATCGTCTCCATGCTCCAAATCCATTTTAAAGCCATTTTTAAGGCATTTCGCGCATACATGAAATGAACACATTTTTCTCCAAAACTATAACAGATGCAAGCTTGTCCTGTTTGGTGGAGATAATATTTAATAAAATAAGTAGAAATCTACTAAAAGTTTCGTTTGTTTATATTGCCATCCTGAGATAATCGTCTCCATGCTCCAAATCCATTTTAAAGCCATTTCAAAGGCATTTTGCGCATACATGAAATGAACACATTTTTCTCCAAAACTATAACACATGCAAGCTTGTCCTGTTTGGTGGAGATGATATTTAATAAAATAAGTAGAAATCCACTAAAAGTTTTGTTTGGTTATCTTGCAATCCCGAGATAATCGTCTCCATGCTCCAAATCCATTTTAAAGCCATTTTTAAGGCATTTCGCGCATACATGAAATGAACACATTTTTCTCCAAAACTATAACAGATGCAAGCTTGTCCTGTTTGGTGGAGATGATATTTAATAAAATAAGTAGAAATCCACTAAAAGTTTTGTTTGGTTATCTTGCAATCCCGAGATAATCGTCTCCATGCTCCAAATCCATTTTAAAGCCATTTTTAAGGCATTTCGCGCATACATGAAATGAACACATTTTTCTCCAAAACTATAACAGATGCAAGCTTGTCCTGTTTGGTGGAGATGATATTTAATAAAATAAGTAGAAATCCACTAAAAGTTTTGTTTGGTTATCTTGCAATACCGAGATAATCGTCTCCATGCTCCAAATCCATTTTAAAGCCATTTTTAAGGCATTTCGCGCATACATGAAATGAACACATTTTTCTCCAAAACTATAACAGATGCAAGCTTGTCCTGTTTGGTGGAGATGATATTTAATAAAATAAGTAGAAATCCACTAAAAGTTTTGTTTGGTTATCTTGCAATCCCGAGATAATCGTCTCCATGCTCCAAATCCATTTTAAAGCCATTTTTAAGGCATTTCGCGCATACATGAAATGAACACATTTTTCTCCAAAACTATAACAGATGCAAGCTTGTCCTGTTTGGTGGAGATGATATTTAATAAAATAAGTAGAAATCCACTAAAAGTTTTGTTTGGTTATCTTGCAATCCCGAGATAATCGTCTCCATGCTCCAAATCCATTTTAAAGCCATTTCAAAGGCATTTCGCGCATACATGAAATGAACACATTTTTCTCCAAAACTATAACAGATGCAAGCTTGTCTTGTTTGGTGGAGATGATATTTAATAAAATAAGTAGAAATCCACTAAAAGTTTTGTTTGGTTATCTTGCAATCCCGAGATAATCGTCTCCATGCTCCAAATCCATTTTAAAGCCATTTTTAAGGCATTTCGCGCATACATGAAATGAACACATTTTTCTCCAAAACTATAACAGATGCAAGCTTGTCCTGTTTGGTGGAGATGATATTTAATAAAATAAGTAGAAATCCACTAAAATTTTTGTTTGGTTATCTTGCAATCCCGAGATAATCGTCTCCATGCTCCAAATCCATTTTAAAGCCATTTTTAAGGCATTTCGCGCATACATGAAATGAACACATTTTTCTCCAAAACTATAACAGATGCAAGCTTGTCCTGTTTGGTGGAGATGATATTTAATAAAATAAGTAGAAATCCACTAAAAGTTTTGTTTGGTTATCTTGCAATCCCGAGATAATCGTCTCCATGCTCCAAATCCATTTTAAAGCCATTTTTAAGGCATTTCGCGCATACATGAAATGAACACATTTTTCTCCAAAACTATAACAGATGCAAGCTTGTCCTGTTTGGTGGAGATGATATTTAATAAAATAAGTAGAAATCCACTAAAAGTTTTGTTTGGTTATCTTGCAATCCCGAGATAATCGTCTCCATGCTCCAAATCCATTTTAAAGCCATTTTTAAGGCATTTCGCGCATACATGAAATGAACACATTTTTCTCCAAAACTATAACAGATGCAAGCTTGTCCTGTTTGGTGGAGATGATATTTAATAAAATAAGTAGAAATCCACTAAAAGTTTTGTTTGGTTTTATTGCAATCCCGAGATAATCGTCTCCATGCTCCAAATCCATTTTAAAGCCATTTTTAAGGCATTTCGCGCATACATGAAATGAACACATTTTTCTCCAAAACTAAGATGCAAGCTTGTCCTGTTTGGTGGAGATGATATTTAATAAAATAAGTAGAAATCTACTAAAAGTTTCGTTTGTTTATATTGCCATCCTGAGATAATCGTCTCCATGCTCCAAATCCATTTTAAAGCCATTTCAAAGGCATTTTGCGCATACATGAAATGAACACATTTTTTTCCAAAACTATAACACATGCAAGCTTGTCCTGTTTGGTGGAGATGATATTTAATAAAATAAGTAGAAATCCACTAAAAGTTTTGTTTGGTTATCTTGCAATCCCGAGATAATCGTCTCCATGCTCCAAATCCATTTTAAAGCCATTTTTAAGGCATTTCGCGCATACATGAAATGAACACATTTTTCTCCAAAACTATAACAGATGCAAGCTTGTCCTGTTTGGTGGAGATGATATTTAATAAAATAAGTAGAAATCCACTAAAAGTTTTGTTTGGTTATCTTGCAATCCCGAGATAATCGTCTCCATGCTCCAAATCCATTTTAAAGCCATTTCAAAGGCATTTCGCGCATACATGAAATGAACACATTTTTCTCCAAAACTATAACAGATGCAAGCTTGTCCTGTTTGGTGGAGATGATATTTAATAAAATAAGTAGAAATCCACTAAAAGTTTTGTTTGGTTATCTTGCAATCTCGAGATAATCGTCTCCATGCTCCAAATCCATTTTAAAGCCATTTTTAAGGCATTTCGCGCATACATGAAATGAACACATTTTTCTCCAAAACTATAACAGATGCAAGCTTGTCCTGTTTGGTGGAGATGATATTTAATAAAATAAGTAGAAATCCACTAAAAGTTTTGTTTGGTTATCTTGCAATCCCGAGATAATCGTCTCCATGCTCCAAATCCATTTTAAAGCCATTTTTAAGGCATTTCGCGCATACATGAAATGAACACATTTTTCTCCAAAACTATAACAGATGCAAGCTTGTCCTGTTTGGTGGAGATGATATTTAATAAAATAAGTAGAAATCCACTAAAAGTTTTGTTTGGTTATCTTGCAATCCCGAGATAATCGTCTCCATGCTCCAAATCCATTTTAAAGCCATTTTTAAGGCATTTCGCGCATACATGAAATGAACACATTTTTCTCCAAAACTATAACAGATGCAAGCTTGTCCTGTTTGGTGGAGATGATATTTAATAAAATAAGTAGAAATCCACTAAAAGTTTTGTTCGGTTATCTTGCAATCCCGAGATAATCGTCTCCATGCTCCAAATCCATTTTAAAGCCATTTTTAAGGCATTTCGCGCATACATGAAATGAACACATTTTTCTCCAAAACTATAACAGATGCAAGCTTGTCCTGTTTGGTGGAGATAATATTTAATAAAATAAGTAGAAATCTACTAAAAGTTTCGTTTGTTTATATTGCCATCCTGAGATAATCGTCTCCATGCTCCAAATCCATTTTAAAGCCATTTCAAAGGCATTTTGCGCATACATGAAATGAACACATTTTTCTCCAAAACTATAACACATGCAAGCTTGTCCTGTTTGGTGGAGATGATATTTAATAAAATAAGTAGAAATCCACTAAAAGTTTTGTTTGGTTATCTTGCAATCCCGAGATAATCGTCTCCATGCTCCAAATCCATTTTAAAGCCATTTTTAAGGCATTTCGCGCATACATGAAATAAACACATTTTTCTCCAAAACTATAACAGATGCAAGCTTGTCCTGTTTGGTGGAGATGATATTTAATAAAATAAGTAGAAATCCACTAAAAGTTTTGTTTGGTTATCTTGCAATCCCGAGATAATCGTCTCCATGCTCCAAATCCATTTTAAAGCCATTTTTAAGGCATTTCGCGCATACATGAAATGAACACATTTTTCTCCAAAACTATAACAGATGCAAGCTTGTCCTGTTTGGTGGAGATGATATTTAATAAAATAAGTAGAAATCCACTAAAAGTTTTGTTTGGTTATCTTGCAATCCCGAGATAATCGTCTCCATGCTCCAAATCCATTTTAAAGCCATTTTTAAGGCATTTCGCGCATACATTAAATGAACACATTTTTCTCCAAAACTATAACAGATGCAAGCTTGTCCTGTTTGGTGGAGATGATATTTAATAAAATAAGTAGAAATCCACTAAAAGTTTTGTTTGGTTATCTTGCAATCCCGAGATAATCGTCTCCATGCTCCAAATCCATTTTAAAGCCATTTTTAAGGCATTTCGCGCATACATGAAATGAACACATTTTTCTCCAAAACTATAACAGATGCAAGCTTGTCCTGTTTGGTGGAGATGATATTTAATAAAATAAGTAGAAATCCACTAAAAGTTTTGTTTGGTTATATTGCAATCCCGAGATAATCGTCTCCATGCTCCAAATCCATTTTAAAGCCATTTTTAAGGCATTTCGCGCATACATGAAATGAACACATTTTTCTCCAAAACTATAACAGATGCAAGCTTGTCCTGTTTGGTGGAGATGATATTTAATAAAATAAGTAAAAATCCACTAAAAGTTTTGTTTGGTTATCTTGCAATCCCGAGATAATCGTCTCCATGCTCCAAATCCATTTTAAAGCCATTTCAAAGGCATTTCGCGCATACATGAAATGAACACATTTTTCTCCAAAACTATAACACATGCAAGCTTGTCCTGTTTGGTGGAGATGATATTTAATAAAATAAGTAGAAATCCACTAAAAGTTTTGTTTGGTTATCTTGCAATCCCGAGATAATCGTCTCCATGCTCCAAATCCATTTTAAAGCCATTTTTAAGGCATTTCGCGCATACATGAAATGAACACATTTTTCTCCAAAACTATAACAGATGCAAGCTTGTCCTGTTTGGTGGAGATGATATTTAATAAAATAAGTAGAAATCCACTAAAAGTTTTGTTTGGTTATCTTGCAATCCCGAGATAATCGTCTCCATGCTCCAAATCCATTTTAAAGCCATTTTTAAGGCATTTCGCGCATACATAAAATGAACACATTTTTCTCCAAAACTATAACAGATGCAAGCTTGTCCTGTTTGGTGGAGATGATATTTAATAAAATAAGTAGAAATCCACTAAAAGTTTTGTTTGGTTATCTTGCAATCCCGAGATAATCGTCTCCATGCTCCAAATCCATTTTAAAGCCATTTTTAAGGCATTTCGCGCATACATGAAATGAACACATTTTTCTCCAAAACTATAACAGATGCAAGCTTGTCCTGTTTGGTGGAGATAATATTTAATAAAATAAGTAGAAATCCACTAAAAGTTTCGTTTGTTTATATTGCCATCCTGAGATAATCGTCTCCATGCTCCAAATCCATTTTAAAGCCATTTCAAAGGCATTTTGTGCATACATGAAATGAACACATTTTTTTCCAAAACTATAACACATGCAAGCTTGTCCTGTTTGGTGGAGATGATATTTAATAAAATAAGTAGAAATCCACTAAAAGTTTTGTTTGGTTATATTGCAATCCCGAGATAATCGTCTCCATGCTCCAAATCCATTTTAAAGCCATTTTTAAGGCATTTCGCGCATACATGAAATGAACACATTTTTCTCCAAAACTATAACAGATGCAAGCTTGTCCTGTTTGGTGGAGATGATATTTAATAAAATAAGTAGAAATCCACAAAAAGTTTTGTTTGGTTATCTTGCAATCCCGAGATAATCGTCTCCATGCTCCAAATCCATTTTAAAGCCATTTCAAAGGCATTTTGCGCATACATGAAATGAACACATTTTTCTCCAAAACTATAACAGATGCAAGCTTGTCCTGTTTGGTGGAGATGATATTTAATAAAATAAGTAGAAATCCACTAAAAGTTTTGTTTGGTTATCTTGCAATCCCGAGATAATCGTCTCCATGCTCCAAATCCATTTTAAAGCCATTTTTAAGGCATTTCGCGCATACATGAAATGAACACATTTTTCTCCAAAACTATAACAGATGCAAGCTTGTCCTGTTTGGTGGAGATGATATTTAATAAAATAAGTAGAAATCCACTAAAAGTTTTGTTTGGTTATCTTGCAATCCCGAGATAATCGTCTCCATGCTCCAAATCCATTTTAAAGCCATTTCAAAGGCATTTTGCGCATACATGAAATGAACACATTTTTCTCCAAAACTATAACACATGCAAGCTTGTCCTGTTTGGTGGAGATGATATTTAATAAAATAAGTAGAAATCCACTAAAAGTTTTGTTTGGTTATCTTGCAATCCCGAGATAATCGTCTCCATGCTCCAAATCCATTTTAAAGCCATTTTTAAGGCATTTCGCGCATACATGAAATGAACACATTTTTCTCCAAAACTATAACAGATGCAAGCTTGTCCTGTTTGGTGGAGATGATATTTAATAAAATAAGTAGAAATCCACAAAAAGTTTTGTTTGGTTATCTTGCAATCCCGAGATAATCGTCTCCATGCTCCAAATCCATTTTAAAGCCATTTCAAAGGCATTTTGCGCATACATGAAATGAACACATTTTTCTCCAAAACTATAACAGATGCAAGCTTGTCCTGTTTGGTGGAGATGATATTTAATAAAATAAATAGAAATCCACTAAAAGTTTTGTTTGGTTATCTTGCAATCCCGAGATAATCGTCTCCATGCTCCAAATCCATTTTAAAGCCATTTTTAAGGCATTTCGCGCATACATGAAATGAACACATTTTTCTCCAAAACTATAACAGATGCAAGCTTGTCCTGTTTGGTGGAGATGATATTTAATAAAATAAGTAGAAATCCACTAAAAGTTTTGTTTGGTTATCTTGCAATCCCGAGATAATCGTCTCCATGCTCCAAATCCATTTTAAAGCCATTTTTAAGGCATTTCGCGCATACATGAAATGAACACATTTTTCTCCAAAACTATAACAGATGCAAGCTTGTCCTGTTTGGTGGAGATGATATTTAATAAAATAAGTAGAAATCCACTAAAAGTTTTGTTTGGTTATCTTGCAATCCCGAGATAATCGTCTCCATGCTCCAAATCCATTTTAAAGCCATTTCAAAGGCATTTTGCGCATACATGAAATGAACACATTTTTCTCCAAAACTATAACACATGCAAGCTTGTCCTGTTTGGTGGAGATGATATTTAATAAAATAAGTAGAAATCCACTAAAAGTTTTGTTTGGTTATCTTGCAATCCCGAGATAATCGTCTCCATGCTCCAAATCCATTTTAAAGCCATTTTTAAGGCATTTCGCGCATACATGAAATGAACACATTTTTCTCCAAAACTATAACAGATGCAAGCTTGTCCTGTTTGGTGGAGATGATATTTAATAAAATAAGTAGAAATTTACTAAAAGTTTTGTTTGGTTATCTTGCAATCCCGAGATAATCGTCTCCATGCTCCAAATCCATTTTAAAGCCATTTTTAAGGCATTTCGCGCATACATGAAATGAACACATTTTTCTCCAAAACTATAACAGATGCAAAGCTTGTCCTGTTTGGTGGAGATGATATTTAATAAAATAAGTAGAAATCCACTAAAAGTTTTGTTTGGTTATCTTGCAATCCCGAGATAATCGTCTCCATGCTCCAAATCCATTTTAAAGCCATTTTTAAGGCATTTCGCGCATACATGAAATGAACACATTTTTCTCCAAAACTATAACAGATGCAAGCTTGTCCTGTTTGGTGGAGATGATATTTAATAAAATAAGTAGAAATCCACTAAAAGTTTTGTTTGGTTATATTGCAATCCCGAGATAATCGTCTCCATGCTCCAAATCCATTTTAAAGCCATTTTTAAGGCATTTCGCGCATACATGAAATGAACACATTTTTCTCCAAAACTATAACAGATGCAAGCTTGTCCTGTTTGGTGGAGATGATATTTAATAAAATAAGTAGAAATCCACTAAAAGTTTTGTTTGGTTATCTTGCAATCCCGAGATAATCGTCTCCATGCTCCAAATCCATTTTAAAGCCATTTCAAAGGCATTTCGCGCATACATGAAATGAACACATTTTTCTCCAAAACTATAACACATGCAAGCTTGTCCTGTTTGGTGGAGATGATATTTAATAAAATAAGTAGAAATCCACTAAAAGTTTTGTTTGGTTATCTTGCAATCCCGAGATAATCGTCTCCATGCTCCAAATCCATTTTAAAGCCATTTTTAAGGCATTTCGCGCATACATGAAATGAACACATTTTTCTCCAAAACTATAACAGATGCAAGCTTGTCCTGTTTGGTGGAGATGATATTTAATAAAATAAGTAGAAATCCACTAAAAGTTTTGTTTGGTTATCTTGCAATCCCGAGATAATCGTCTCCATGCTCCAAATCCATTTTAAAGCCATTTTTAAGGCATTTCGCGCATACATGAAATGAACACATTTTTCTCCAAAACTATAACAGATGCAAGCTTGTCCTGTTTGGTGGAGATGATATTTAATAAAATAAGTAGAAATCCACTAAAAGTTTTGTTTGGTTATCTTGCAATCCCGAGATAATCGTCTCCATGCTCCAAATCCATTTTAAAGCCATTTCAAAGGCATTTCGCGCATACATGAAATGAACACATTTTTCTCCAAAACTATAACAGATGCAAGCTTGTCCTGTTTGGTGGAGATGATATTTAATAAAATAAGTAGAAATCCACTAAAAGTTTTGTTTGGTTATCTTGCAATCCCGAGATAATCGTCTCCATGCTCCAAATCCATTTTAAAGCCATTTTTAAGGCATTTCGCGCATACATGAAATGAACACATTTTTCTCCAAAACTATAACAGATGCAAGCTTGTCCTGTTTGGTGGAGATGATATTTAATAAAATAAGTAGAAATCCACTAAAAGTTTTGTTTGGTTATCTTGCAATCCCGAGATAATCGTCTCCATGCTCCAAATCCATTTTAAAGCCATTTTTAAGGCATTTCGCGCATACATGAAATGAACACATTTTTCTCCAAAACTAAGATGCAAGCTTGTCCTGTTTGGTGGAGATAATATTTAATAAAATAAGTAGAAATCTACTAAAAGTTTCGTTTGTTTATATTGCCATCCTGAGATAATCGTCTCCATGCTCCAAATCCATTTTAAAGCCATTTCAAAGGCATTTTGCGCATACATGAAATGAACACATTTTTCTCCAAAACTATAACACATACAAGCTTGTCCTGTTTGGTGGAGATGATATTTAATAAAATAAGTAGAAATCCACTAAAAGTTTTGTTTGGTTATCTTGCAATCCCGAGATAATCGTCTCCATGCTCCAAATCCATTTTAAAGCCATTTTTAAGGCATTTCGCGCATACATGAAATGAACACATTTTTCTCCAAAACTATAACAGATGCAAGCTTGTCCTGTTTGGTGGAGATGATATTTAATAAAATAAGTAGAAATCCACTAAAAGTTTTGTTTGGTTATCTTGCAATCCCGAGATAATCGTCTCCATGCTCCAAATCCATTTTAAAGCCATTTTTAAGGCATTTCGCGCATACATGAAATGAACACATTTTTCTCCAAAACTATAACAGATGCAAGCTTGTCCTGTTTGGTGGAGATAATATTTAATAAAATAAGTAGAAATCTACTAAAAGTTTCGTTTGTTTATATTGCCATCCTGAGATAATCGTCTCCATGCTCCAAATCCATTTTAAAGCCATTTCAAAGGCATTTTGCGCATACATGAAATGAACACATTTTTTTCCAAAACTATAACACATGCAAGCTTGTCCTGTTTGGTGGAGATGATATTTAATAAAATAAGTAGAAATCCACTAAAAGTTTTGTTTGGTTATATTGCAATCCCGAGATAATCGTCTCCATGCTCCAAATCCATTTTAAAGCCATTTTTAAGGCATTTCGCGCATACATGAAATGAACACATTTTTCTCCAAAACTATAACAGATGCAAGCTTGTCCTGTTTGGTGGAGATGATATTTAATAAAATAAGTAGAAATCCACTAAAAGTTTTGTTTGGTTATCTTGCAATCCCGAGATAATCGTCTCCATGCTCCAAATCCATTTTAAAGCCATTTCAAAGGCATTTTGCGCATACATGAAATGAACACATTTTTCTCCAAAACTATAACACATGCAAGCTTGTCCTGTTTGGTGGAGATGATATTTAATAAAATAAGTAGAAATCCACTAAAAGTTTTGTTTGGTTATCTTGCAATCCCGAGATAATCGTCTCCATGCTCCAAATCCATTTTAAAGCCATTTTTAAGGCATTTCGCGCATACATGAAATGAACACATTTTTCTCCAAAACTATAACAGATGCAAGCTTGTCCTGTTTGGTGGAGATGATATTTAATAAAATAAGTAGAAATCCACTAAAAGTTTTGTTTGGTTATCTTGCAATCCCGAGATAATCGTCTCCATGCTCCAAATCCATTTTAAAGCCATTTTTAAGGCATTTCGCGCATACATGAAATGAACACATTTTTCTCCAAAACTATAACAGATGCAAGCTTGTCCTGTTTGATGGAGATGATATTTAATAAAATAAGTAGAAATCCACTAAAAGTTTTGTTTGGTTATCTTGCAATCCCGAGATAATCGTCTCCATGCTCCAAATCCATTTTAAAGCCATTTCAAAGGCATTTTGCGCATACATGAAATGAACACATTTTTCTCCAAAACTATAACACATGCAAGCTTGTCCTGTTTGGTGGAGATGATATTTAATAAAATAAGTAGAAATCCACTAAAAGTTTTGTTTGGTTATCTTGCAATCCCGAGATAATCGTCTCCATGCTCCAAATCCATTTTAAAGCCATTTTTAAGGCATTTCGCGCATACATGAAATGAACACATTTTTCTCCAAAACTATAACAGATGCAAGCTTGTCCTGTTTGGTGGAGATGATATTTAATAAAATAAGTAGAAATCCACTAAAAGTTTTGTTTGGTTATCTTGCAATCCCGAGATAATCGTCTCCATGCTCCAAATCCATTTTAAAGCCATTTTTAAGGCATTTCGCGCATACATGAAATGAACACATTTTTCTCCAAAACTATAACAGATGCAAGCTTGTCCTGTTTGGTGGAGATGATATTTAAT
Organism: Anomaloglossus baeobatrachus; assembly: GCF_048569485.1. NCBI lineage: Eukaryota > Metazoa > Chordata > Amphibia > Anura > Aromobatidae > Anomaloglossus > Anomaloglossus baeobatrachus. The sequence goes on along the minus strand of NW_027442142.1, from coordinate 123,969 downwards.
AAAATAAGTAGAAATCCACTAAAAGTTTTGTTTGGTTATCTTGCAATCCCGAGATAATCGTCTCCATGCTCCAAATCCATTTTAAAGCCATTTTTAAGGCATTTCGCGCATACATGAAATGAACACATTTTTCTCCAAAACTATAACAGATGCAAGCTTGTCCTGTTTGGTGGAGATGATATTTAATAAAATAAGTAGAAATCTACTAAAAGTTTCGTTTGTTCATATTGCCATCCTGAGATAATCGTCTCCATGCTCCAAATACATTTTAAAGCCATTTCAAAGGCATTTTGCGCATACATGAAATGAACACATTTTTCTCCAAAACTATAACAGATGCAAGCTTGTCCTGTTTGGTGGAGATGATATTTAATAAAATAAGTAGAAATCCACTAAAAGTTTTGTTTGGTTATCTTGCAATCCCGAGATAATCGTCTCCATGCTCCAAATCCATTTTAAAGCCATTTTTAAGGCATTTCGCGCATACATGAAATGAACACATTTTTCTCCAAAACTATAACAGATGCAAGCTTGTCCTGTTTGGTGGAGATGATATTTAATAAAATAAGTAGAAATCCACTAAAAGTTTTGTTTGGTTATCTTGCAATCCCGAGATAATCGTCTCCATGCTCCAAATCCATTTTAAAGCCATTTTTAAGGCATTTCGCGCATACATGAAATGAACACATTTTTCTCCAAAACTATAACAGATGCAAGCTTGTCCTGTTTGGTGGAGATGATATTTAATAAAATAAGTAGAAATCCACTAAAAGTTTTGTTTGGTTATCTTGCAATCCCGAGATAATCGTCTCCATGCTCCAAATCCATTTTAAAGCCATTTCAAAGGCATTTTGCGCATACATGAAATGAACACATTTTTCTCCAAAACTATAACACATGCAAGCTTGTCCTGTTTGGTGGAGATGATATTTAATAAAATAAGTAGAAATCCACTAAAAGTTTTGTTTGGTTATCTTGCAATCCCGAGATAATCGTCTCCATGCTCCAAATCCATTTTAAAGCCATTTTTAAGGCATTTCGCGCATACATGAAATGAACACATTTTTCTCCAAAACTATAACAGATGCAAGCTTGTCCTGTTTGGTGGAGATGATATTTAATAAAATAAGTAGAAATCCACTAAAAGTTTTGTTTGGTTATCTTGCAATCCCGAGATAATCGTCTCCATGCTCCAAATCCATTTTAAAGCCATTTTTAAGGCATTTCGCGCATACATGAAATGAACACATTTTTCTCCAAAACTATAACAGATGCAAGCTTGTCCTGTTTGGTGGAGATGATATTTAATAAAATAAGTAGAAATCCACTAAAAGTTTTGTTTGGTTATCTTGCAATCCCGAGATAATCGTCTCCATGCTCCAAATCCATTTTAAAGCCATTTTTAAGGCATTTCGCGCATACATGAAATGAACACATTTTTCTCCAAAACTATAACAGATGCAAGCTTGTCCTGTTTGGTGGAGATGATATTTAATAAAATAAGTAGAAATCCACTAAAAGTTTTGTTTGGTTATCTTGCAATCCCGAGATAATCGTCTCCATGCTCCAAATCCATTTTAAAGCCATTTTTAAGGCATTTCGCGCATACATGAAATGAACACATTTTTCTCCAAAACTATAACAGATGCAAGCTTGTCCTGTTTGGTGGAGATGATATTTAATAAAATAAGTAGAAATCCACTAAAAGTTTTGTTTGGTTATCTTGCAATCCCGAGATAATCGTCTCCATGCTCCAAATCCATTTTAAAGCCATTTTTAAGGCATTTCGCGCATACATGAAATGAACACATTTTTCTCCAAAACTATAACAGATGCAAGCTTGTCCTGTTTGGTGGAGATGATATTTAATAAAATAAGTAGAAATCCACTAAAAGTTTTGTTTGGTTATCTTGCAATCCCGAGATAATCGTCTCCATGCTCCAAATCCATTTTAAAGCCATTTTTAAGGCATTTCGCGCATACATAAAATGAACACATTTTTCTCCAAAACTATAACAGATGGCAAGCTTGTCCTGATTGGTGGAGATAATATTTAATAAAATAAGTAGAAATCTACTAAAAGTTTCGTTTGTTTATATTGCCATCCTGAGATAATCGTCTCCATGCTCCAAATCCATTTTAAAGCCATTTCAAAGGCATTTTGCGCATACATGAAATGAACACATTTTTCTCCAAAACTATAACACATGCAAGCTTGTCCTGTTTGGTGGAGATGATATTTAATAAAATAAGTAGAAATCCACTAAAAGTTTTGTTTGGTTATCTTGCAATCCCGAGATAATCGTCTCCATGCTCCAAATCCATTTTAAAGCCATTTTTAAGGCATTTCGCGCATACATGAAATAAACACATTTTTCTCCAAAACTATAACAGATGCAAGCTTGTCCTGTTTGGTGGAGATGATATTTATTAAAATAAGTAGAAATCCACTAAAAGTTTTGTTTGGTTATCTTTAAATCCCGAGATAATCGTCTCCATGCTCCAAATCCATTTTAAAGCCATTTTTAAGGCATTTCGCGCATACATGAAATGAACACATTTTTCTCCAAAACTATAACAGATGCAAGCTTGTCCTGTTTGGTGGAGATGATATTTAATAAAATAAGTAGAAATCCACTAAAAGTTTTGTTTGGTTATCTTGCAATCCCGAGATAATCGTCTCCATGCTCCAAATCCATTTTAAAGCCATTTTTAAGGCATTTCGCGCATACATGAAATGAACACATTTTTCTCCAAAACTATAACAGATGCAAGCTTGTCCTGTTTGGTGGAGATGATATTTAATAAAATAAGTAGAAATCCACTAAAAGTTTTGTTTGGTTATCTTGCAATCCCGAGATAATCGTCTCCATGCTCCAAATCCATTTTAAAGCCATTTTTAAGGCATTTCGCGCATACATGAAATGAACACATTTTTCTCCAAAACTATAACAGATGCAAGCTTGTCCTGTTTGGTGGAGATGATATTTAATAAAATAAGTAGAAATCCACTAAAAGTTTTGTTTGGTTATCTTGCAATCCCGAGATAATCGTCTCCATGCTCCAAATCCATTTTAAAGCCATTTTTAAGGCATTTCGCGCATACATGAAATGAACACATTTTTCTCCAAAACTATAACAGATGCAAGCTTGTCCTGTTTGGTGGAGATGATATTTAATAAAATAAGTAGAAATCCACTAAAAGTTTTGTTTGGTTATCTTGCAATCCCGAGATAATCGTCTCCATGCTCCAAATCCATTTTAAAGCCATTTTTAAGGCATTTCGCGCATACATGAAATGAACACATTTTTCTCCAAAACTATAACAGATGCAAGCTTGTCCTGTTTGGTGGAGATGATATTTAATAAAATAAGTAGAAATCCACTAAAAGTTTTGTTTGGTTATCCTGCAATCCCGAGATAATCGTCTCCATGCTCCAAATCCATTTTAAAGCCATTTTTAAGGCATTTCGCGCATACATGAAATGAACACATTTTTCTCCAAAACTATAACAGATGCAAGCTTGTCCTGTTTGGTGGAGATGATATTTAATAAAATAGGTAGAAATCCACTAAAAGTTTTGTTTGGTTATATTGCAATCCCGAGATAATCGTCTCCATGCTCCAAATCCATTTTAAAGCCATTTTTAAGGCATTTCGCGCATACATGAAATGAACACATTTTTCTCCAAAACTATAACAGATGCAAGCTTGTCCTGTTTGGTGGAGATGATATTTAATAAAATAAGTAGAAATCCACTAAAAGTTTTGTTTGGTTATCTTGCAATCCCGAGATAATCGTCTCCATGCTCCAAATCCATTTTAAAGCCATTTTTAAGGCATTTCGCGCATACATGAAATGAACACATTTTTCTCCAAAACTATAACAGATGCAAGCTTGTCCTGTTTGGTGGAGATGATATTTAATAAAATAAGTAGAAATCCACTAAAAGTTTTGTTTGGTTATCTTGCAATCCCGAGATAATCGTCTCCATGCTCCAAATCCATTTTAAAGCCATTTTTAAGGCATTTCGCGCATACATGAAATGAACACATTTTTCTCCAAAACTATAACAGATGCAAGCTTGTCCTGTTTGGTGGAGATGATATTTAATAAAATAAGTAGAAATCCACTAAAAGTTTTGTTTGGTTATCTTGCAATCCCGAGATAATCGTCTCCATGCTCCAAATCCATTTTAAAGCCATTTTTAAGGCATTTCGCGCATACATGAAATGAACACATTTTTCTCCAAAACTATAACAGATGCAAGCTTGTCCTGTTTGGTGGAGATGATATTTAATAAAATAAGTAGAAATCCACTAAAAGTTTTGTTTGGTTATCTTGCAATCCCGAGATAATCGTCTCCATGCTCCAAATCCATTTTAAAGCCATTTTTAAGGCATTTCGCGCATACATGAAATGAACACATTTTTCTCCAAAACTATAACAGATGCAAGCTTGTCCTGTTTGGTGGAGATGATATTTAATAAAATAAGTAGAAATCCACTAAAAGTTTTGTTTGGTTATCTTGCAATCCCGAGATAATTGTCTCCATGCTCCAAATCCATTTTAAAGCCATTTTTAAGGCATTTCGCGCATACATGAAATGAACACATTTTTCTCCAAAACTATAACAGATGCAAGCTTGTCCTGTTTGGTGGAGATGATATTTAATAAAATAAGTAGAAATCCACTAAAAGTTTTGTTTGGTTATCTTGCAATCCCGAGATAATCGTCTCCATGCTCCAAATCCATTTTAAAGCCATTTTTAAGGCATTTCGCGCATACATGAAATGAACACATTTTTCTCCAAAACTATAACAGATGCAAGCTTGTCCTGTTTGGTGGAGATGATATTTAATAAAATAAGTAGAAATCCACTAAAAGTTTTGTTTGGTTATCTTGCAATCCCGAGATAATCGTCTCCATGCTCCAAATCCATTTTAAAGCCATTTTTAAGGCATTTCGCGCATACATGAAATGAACACATTTTTCTCCAAAACTATAACAGATGCAAGCTTGTCCTGTTTGGTGGAGATGATATTTAATAAAATAAGTAGAAATCCACTAAAAGTTTTGTTTGGTTATCTTGCAATCCCGAGATAATCGTCTCCATGCTCCAAATCCATTTTAAAGCCATTTTTAAGGCATTTCGCGCATACATGAAATGAACACATTTTTCTCCAAAACTATAACAGATGCAAGCTTGTCCTGTTTGGTGGAGATGATATTTAATAAAATAAGTAGAAATCCACTAAAAGTTTTGTTTGGTTATCTTGCAATCCCGAGATAATCGTCTCCATGCTCCAAATCCATTTTAAAGCCATTTTTAAGGCATTTCGCGCATACATGAAATGAACACATTTTTCTCCAAAACTATAACAGATGCAAGCTTGTCCTGTTTGGTGGAGATGATATTTAATAAAATAAGTGGAAATCCACTAAAAGTTTTGTTTGGTTATCTTGCAATCCCGAGATAATCGTCTCCATGCTCCAAATCCATTTTAAAGCCATTTTTAAGGCATTTCGCGCATACATGAAATGAACACATTTTTCTCCAAAACTATAACAGATGCAAGCTTGTCCTGTTTGGTGGAGATGATATTTAATAAAATAAGTAGAAATCCACTAAAAGTTTTGTTTGGTTATCTTGCAATCCCGAGATAATCGTCTCCATGCTCCAAATCCATTTTAAAGCCATTTCAAAGGCATTTTGCGCATACATGAAATGAACACATTTTTCTCCAAAACTATAACACATGCAAGCTTGTCCTGTTTGGTGGAGATGATATTTAATAAAATAAGTAGAAATCCACTAAAAGTTTTGTTTGGTTATCTTGCAATCCCGAGATAATCGTCTCCATGCTCCAAATCCATTTTAAAGCCATTTTTAAGGCATTTCGCGCATACATGAAATGAACACATTTTTCTCCAAAACTATAACAGATGCAAGCTTGTCCTGTTTGGTGGAGATGATATTTAATAAAATAAGTAGAAATCCACTAAAAGTTTTGTTTGGTTATCTTGCAATCCCGAGATAATCGTCTCCATGCTCCAAATCCATTTTAAAGCCATTTTTAAGGCATTTCGCGCATACATGAAATGAACACATTTTTCTCCAAAACTATAACAGATGCAAGCTTGTCCTGTTTGGTGGAGATGATATTTAATAAAATAAGTAGAAATCCACTAAAAGTTTTGTTTGGTTATCTTGCAATCCCGAGATAATCGTCTCCATGCTCCAAATCCATTTTAAAGCCATTTTTAAGGCATTTCGCGCATACATGAAATGAACACATTTTTCTCCAAAACTATAACAGATGCAAGCTTGTCCTGTTTGGTGGAGATGATATTTAATAAAATAAGTAGAAATCCACTAAAAGTTTTGTTTGGTTATCTTGCAATCCCGAGATAATCGTCTCCATGCTCCAAATCCATTTTAAAGCCATTTTTAAGGCATTTCGCGCATACATGAAATGAACACATTTTTCTCCAAAACTATAACAGATGCAAGCTTGTCCTGTTTGGTGGAGATGATATTTAATAAAATAAGTAGAAATCCACTAAAAGTTTTGTTTGGTTATCTTGCAATCCCGAGATAATCGTCTCCATGCTCCAAATCCATTTTAAAGCCATTTTTAAGGCATTTCGCGCATACATGAAATGAACACATTTTTCTCCAAAACTATAACAGATGCAAGCTTGTCCTGTTTGGTGGAGATGATATTTAATAAAATAAGTAGAAATCCACTAAAAGTTTTGTTTGGTTATCTTGCAATCCCGAGATAATCGTCTCCATGCTCCAAATCCATTTTAAAGCCATTTTTAAGGCATTTCGCGCATACATAAAATGAACACATTTTTCTCCAAAACTATAACAGATGGCAAGCTTGTCCTGATTGGTGGAGATAATATTTAATAAAATAAGTAGAAATCTACTAAAAGTTTCGTTTGTTTATATTGCCATCCTGAGATAATCGTCTCCATGCTCCAAATCCATTTTAAAGCCATTTCAAAGGCATTTTGCGCATACATGAAATGAACACATTTTTCTCCAAAACTATAACACATGCAAGCTTGTCCTGTTTGGTGGAGATGATATTTAATAAAATAAGTAGAAATCCACTAAAAGTTTTGTTTGGTTATCTTGCAATCCCGAGATAATCGTCTCCATGCTCCAAATCCATTTTAAAGCCATTTTTAAGGCATTTCGCGCATACATGAAATAAACACATTTTTCTCCAAAACTATAACAGATGCAAGCTTGTCCTGTTTGGTGGAGATGATATTTAATAAAATAAGTAGAAATCCACTAAAAGTTTTGTTTGGTTATCTTGCAATCCCGAGATAATCGTCTCCATGCTCCAAATCCATTTTAAAGCCATTTTTAAGGCATTTCGCGCATACATGAAATGAACACATTTTTCTCCAAAACTATAACAGATGCAAGCTTGTCCTGTTTGGTGGAGATGATATTTAATAAAATAAGTAGAAATCCACTAAAAGTTTTGTTTGGTTATCTTGCAATCCCGAGATAATCGTCTCCATGCTCCAAATCCATTTTAAAGCCATTTTTAAGGCATTTCGCGCATACATGAAATGAACACATTTTTCTCCAAAACTATAACAGATGCAAGCTTGTCCTGTTTGGTGGAGATGATATTTAATAAAATAAGTAGAAATCCACTAAAAGTTTTGTTTGGTTATCTTGCAATCCCGAGATAATCGTCTCCATGCTCCAAATCCATTTTAAAGCCATTTTTAAGGCATTTCGCGCATACATGAAATGAACACATTTTTCTCCAAAACTATAACAGATGCAAGCTTGTCCTGTTTGGTGGAGATGATATTTAATAAAATAAGTAGAAATCCACTAAAAGTTTTGTTTGGTTATCTTGCAATCCCGAGATAATCGTCTCCATGCTCCAAATCCATTTTAAAGCCATTTTTAAGGCATTTCGCGCATACATGAAATGAACACATTTTTCTCCAAAACTATAACAGATGCAAGCTTGTCCTGTTTGGTGGAGATGATATTTAATAAAATAAGTAGAAATCCACTAAAAGTTTTGTTTGGTTATCTTGCAATCCCGAGATAATCGTCTCCATGCTCCAAATCCATTTTAAAGCCATTTCAAAGGCATTTTGCGCATACATGAAATGAACACATTTTTCTCCAAAACTATAACACATGCAAGCTTGTCCTGTTTGGTGGAGATGATATTTAATAAAATAAGTAGAAATCCACTAAAAGTTTTGTTTGGTTATCTTGCAATCCCGAGATAATCGTCTCCATGCTCCAAATCCATTTTAAAGCCATTTTTAAGGCATTTCGCGCATACATGAAATGAACACATTTTTCTCCAAAACTATAACAGATGCAAGCTTGTCCTGTTTGGTGGAGATGATATTTAATAAAATAAGTAGAAATCCACTAAAAGTTTTGTTTGGTTATCTTGCAATCCCGAGATAATCGTCTCCATGCTCCAAATCCATTTTAAAGCCATTTTTAAGGCATTTCGCGCATACATGAAATGAACACATTTTTCTCCAAAACTATAACAGATGCAAGCTTGTCCTGTTTGGTGGAGATGATATTTAATAAAATAAGTAGAAATCCACTAAAAGTTTTGTTTGGTTATCTTGCAATCCCGAGATAATCGTCTCCATGCTCCAAATCCATTTTAAAGCCATTTTTAAGGCATTTCGCGCATACATGAAATGAACACATTTTTCTCCAAAACTATAACAGATGCAAGCTTGTCCTGTTTGGTGGAGATGATATTTAATAAAATAAGTAGAAATCCACTAAAAGTTTTGTTTGGTTATCTTGCAATCCCGAGATAATCGTCTCCATGCTCCAAATCCATTTTAAAGCCATTTTTAAGGCATTTCGCGCATACATGAAATGAACACATTTTTCTCCAAAACTATAACAGATGCAAGCTTGTCCTGTTTGGTGGAGATGGTATTTAATAAAATAAGTAGAAATCCACTAAAAGTTTTGTTTGGTTATCTTGCAATCCCGAGATAATCGTCTCCATGCTCCAAATCCATTTTAAAGCCATTTTTAAGGCATTTCGCGCATACATAAAATGAACACATTTTTCTCCAAAACTATAACAGATGGCAAGCTTGTCCTGATTGGTGGAGATAATATTTAATAAAATAAGTAGAAATCTACTAAAAGTTTCGTTTGTTTATATTGTCATCCTGAGATAATCGTCTCCATGCTCCAAATCCATTTTAAAGCCATTTCAAAGGCATTTTGCGCATACATGAAATGAACACATTTTTCTCCAAAACTATAACACATGCAAGCTTGTCCTGTTTGGTGGAGATGATATTTAATAAAATAAGTAGAAATCCACTAAAAGTTTTGTTTGGTTATCTTGCAATCCCGAGATAATCGTCTCCATGCTCCAAATCCATTTTAAAGCCATTTTTAAGGCATTTCGCGCATACATGAAATAAACACATTTTTCTCCAAAACTATAACAGATGCAAGCTTGTCCTGTTTGGTGGAGATGATATTTAATAAAATAAGTAGAAATCCACTAAAAGTTTTGTTTGGTTATCTTGCAATCCCGAGATAATCGTCTCCATGCTCCAAATCCATTTTAAAGCCATTTTTAAGGCATTTCGCGCATACATGAAATGAACACATTTTTCTCCAAAACTATAACAGATGCAAGCTTGTCCTGTTTGGTGGAGATGATATTTAATAAAATAAGTAGAAATCCACTAAAAGTTTTGTTTGGTTATCTTGCAATCCCGAGATAATCGTCTCCATGCTCCAAATCCATTTTAAAGCCATTTTTAAGGCATTTCGCGCATACATGAAATGAACACATTTTTCTCCAAAACTATAACAGATGCAAGCTTGTCCTGTTTGGTGGAGATGATATTTAATAAAATAAGTAGAAATCCACTAAAAGTTTTGTTTGGTTATCTTGCAATCCCGAGATAATCGTCTCCATGCTCCAAATCCATTTTAAAGCCATTTTTAAGGCATTTCGCGCATACATGAAATGAACACATTTTTCTCCAAAACTATAACAGATGCAAGCTTGTCCTGTTTGGTGGAGATGATATTTAATAAAATAAGTAGAAATCCACTAAAAGTTTTGTTTGGTTATCTTGCAATCCCGAGATAATCGTCTCCATGCTCCAAATCCATTTTAAAGCCATTTTTAAGGCATTTCGCGCATACATGAAATGAACACATTTTTCTCCAAAACTATAACAGATGCAAGCTTGTCCTGTTTGGTGGAGATGATATTTAATAAAATAAGTAGAAATCCACTAAAAGTTTTGTTTGGTTATCTTGCAATCCCGAGATAATCGTCTCCATGCTCCAAATCCATTTTAAAGCCATTTTTAAGGCATTTCGCGCATACATGAAATGAACACATTTTTCTCCAAAACTATAACAGATGCAAGCTTGTCCTGTTTGGTGGAGATGATATTTAATAAAATAAGTAGAAATCCACTAAAAGTTTTGTTTGGTTATCCTGCAATCCCGAGATAATCGTCTCCATGCTCCAAATCCATTTTAAAGCCATTTTTAAGGCATTTCGCGCATACATGAAATGAACACATTTTTCTCCAAAACTATAACAGATGCAAGCTTGTCCTGTTTGGTGGAGATGATATTTAATAAAATAGGTAGAAATCCACTAAAAGTTTTGTTTGGTTATATTGCAATCCCGAGATAATCGTCTCCATGCTCCAAATCCATTTTAAAGCCATTTTTAAGGCATTTCGCGCATACATGAAATGAACACATTTTTCTCCAAAACTATAACAGATGCAAGCTTGTCCTGTTTGGTGGAGATGATATTTAATAAAATAAGTAGAAATCCACTAAAAGTTTTGTTTGGTTATCTTGCAATCCCGAGATAATCGTCTCCATGCTCCAAATCCATTTTAAAGCCATTTTTAAGGCATTTCGCGCATACATGAAATGAACACATTTTTCTCCAAAACTATAACAGATGCAAGCTTGTCCTGTTTGGTGGAGATGATATTTAATAAAATAAGTAGAAATCCACTAAAAGTTTTGTTTGGTTATCTTGCAATCCCGAGATAATCGTCTCCATGCTCCAAATCCATTTTAAAGCCATTTTTAAGGCATTTCGCGCATACATGAAATGAACACATTTTTCTCCAAAACTATAACAGATGCAAGCTTGTCCTGTTTGGTGGAGATGATATTTAATAAAATAAGTAGAAATCCACTAAAAGTTTTGTTTGGTTATCTTGCAATCCCGAGATAATCGTCTCCATGCTCCAAATCCATTTTAAAGCCATTTTTAAGGCATTTCGCGCATACATGAAATGAACACATTTTTCTCCAAAACTATAACAGATGCAAGCTTGTCCTGTTTGGTGGAGATGATATTTAATAAAATAAGTAGAAATCCACTAAAAGTTTTGTTTGGTTATCTTGCAATCCCGAGATAATCGTCTCCATGCTCCAAATCCATTTTAAAGCCATTTTTAAGGCATTTCGCGCATACATGAAATGAACACATTTTTCTCCAAAACTATAACAGATGCAAGCTTGTCCTGTTTGGTGGAGATGATATTTAATAAAATAAGTAGAAATCCACTAAAAGTTTTGTTTGGTTATCTTGCAATCCCGAGATAATCGTCTCCATGCTCCAAATCCATTTTAAAGCCATTTTTAAGGCATTTCGCGCATACATGAAATGAACACATTTTTCTCCAAAACTATAACAGATGCAAGCTTGTCCTGTTTGGTGGAGATAATATTTAATAAAATAAGTAGAAATCTACTAAAAGTTTCGTTTGTTTATATTGCCATCCTGAGATAATCGTCTCCATGCTCCAAATCCATTTTAAAGCCATTTCAAAGGCATTTTGCGCATACATGAAATGAACACATTTTTCTCCAAAACTATAACACATGCAAGCTTGTCCTGTTTGGTGGAGATGATATTTAATAAAATAAGTAGAAATCCACTAAAAGTTTTGTTTGGTTATCTTGCAATCCCGAGATAATCGTCTCCATGCTCCAAATCCATTTTAAAGCCATTTTTAAGGCATTTCGCGCATACATGAAATGAACACATTTTTCTCCAAAACTATAACAGATGCAAGCTTGTCCTGTTTGGTGGAGATGCTATTTAATAAAATAAGTAGAAATCCACTAAAAGTTTTGTTTGGTTATCTTGCAATCCCGAGATAATCGTCTCCATGCTCCAAATCCATTTTAAAGCCATTTTTAAGGCATTTCGCGCATACATGAAATGAACACATTTTTCTCCAAAACTATAACAGATGCAAGCTTGTCCTGTTTGGTGGAGATGATATTTAATAAAATAAGTAGAAATCCACTAAAAGTTTTGTTTGGTTATCTTGCAATCCCGAGATAATCGTCTCCATGCTCCAAATCCATTTTAAAGCCATTTTTAAGGCATTTCGCGCATACATGAAATGAACACATTTTTCTCCAAAATATAACAGATGCAAGCTTGTCCTGTTTGGTGGAGATGATATTTAATAAAATAAGTAGAAATCCACTAAAAGTTTTGTTTGGTTATCTTGCAATCCCGAGATAATCGTCTCCATGCTCCAAATCCATTTTAAAGCCATTTTTAAGGCATTTCGCGCATACATGAAATGAACACATTTTTCTCCAAAACTATAACAGATGCAAGCTTGTCCTGTTTGGTGGAGATGATATTTAATAAAATAAGTAGAAATCCACTAAAAGTTTTGTTTGGTTATCTTGCAATCCCGAGATAATCGTCTCCATGCTCCAAATCCATTTTAAAGCCATTTTTAAGGCATTTCGCGCATACATGAAATGAACACATTTTTCTCCAAAACTATAACAGATGCAAGCTTGTCCTGTTTGGTGGAGATGATATTTAATAAAATAAGTAGAAATCCACTAAAAGTTTTGTTTGGTTATCTTGCAATCCCGAGATAATCGTCTCCATGCTCCAAATCCATTTTAAAGCCATTTTTAAGGCATTTCGCGCATACATGAAATGAACACATTTTTCTCCAAAACTATAACAGATGCAAGCTTGTCCTGTTTGGTGGAGATGATATTTAATAAAATAAGTAGAAATCCACTAAAAGTTTTGTTTGGTTATCTTGCAATCCCGAGATAATCGTCTCCATGCTCCAAATCCATTTTAAAGCCATTTTTAAGGCATTTCGCGCATACATGAAATGAACACATTTTTCTCCAAAACTATAACAGATGCAAGCTTGTCCTGTTTGGTGGAGATGATATTTAATAAAATAAGTAGAAATCCACTAAAAGTTTTGTTTGGTTATCTTGCAATCCCGAGATAATCGTCTCCATGCTCCAAATCCATTTTAAAGCCATTTTTAAGGCATTTCGCGCATACATGAAATGAACACATTTTTCTCCAAAACTATAACAGATGCAAGCTTGTCCTGTTTGGTGGAGATGATATTTAATAAAATAAGTAGAAATCCACTAAAAGTTTTGTTTGGTTATATTGCAATCCCGAGATAATCGTCTCCATGCTCCAAATCCATTTTAAAGCCATTTTTAAGGCATTTCGCGCATACATGAAATGAACACATTTTTCTCCAAAACTATAACAGATGCAAGCTTGTCCTGTTTGGTGGAGATGATATTTAATAAAATAAGTAGAAATCCACTAAAAGTTTTGTTTGGTTATCTTGCAATCCCGAGATAATCGTCTCCATGCTCCAAATCCATTTTAAAGCCATTTTTAAGGCATTTCGCGCATACATGAAATGAACACATTTTTCTCCAAAACTATAACAGATGCAAGCTTGTCCTGTTTGGTGGAGATGATATTTAATAAAATAAGTAGAAATCCACTAAAAGTTTTGTTTGGTTATCTTGCAATTCCGAGATAATCGTCTCCATGCTCCAAATCCATTTTAAAGCCATTTTTAAGGCATTTCGCGCATACATGAAATGAACACATTTTTCTCCAAAACTATAACAGATGCAAGCTTGTCCTGTTTGGTGGAGATGATATTTAATAAAATAAGTAGAAATCCACTAAAAGTTTTGTTTGGTTATCTTGCAATCCCGAGATAATCGTCTCCATGCTCCAAATCCATTTTAAAGCCATTTTTAAGGCATTTCGCGCATACATAAAATGAACACATTTTTCTCCAAAACTATAACAGATGCAAGCTTGTCCTGTTTGGTGGAGATAATATTTAATAAAATAAGTAGAAATCTACTAAAAGTTTCGTTTGTTTATATTGCCATCCTGAGATAATCGTCTCCATGCTCCAAATCCATTTTAAAGCCATTTCAAAGGCATTTTGCGCATACATGAAATGAACACATTTTTCTCCAAAACTATAACACATGCAAGCTTGTCCTGTTTGGTGGAGATGATATTTAATAAAATAAGTAGAAATCCACTAAAAGTTTTGTTTGGTTATCTTGCAATCCCGAGATAATCGTCTCCATGCTCCAAATCCATTTTAAAGCCATTTTTAAGGCATTTCGCGCATACATGAAATGAACACATTTTTCTCCAAAACTATAACAGATGCAAGCTTGTCCTGTTTGGTGGAGATGATATTTAATAAAATAAGTAGAAATCCACTAAAAGTTTTGTTTGGTTATCTTGCAATCCCGAGATAATCGTCTCCATGCTCCAAATCCATTTTAAAGCCATTTTTAAGGCATTTCGCGCATACATGAAATGAACACATTTTTCTCCAAAACTATAACAGATGCAAGCTTGTCCTGTTTGGTGGAGATGATATTTAATAAAATAAGTAGAAATCCACTAAAAGTTTTGTTTGGTTATCTTGCAATCCCGAGATAATCGTCTCCATGCTCCAAATCCATTTTAAAGCCATTTTTAAGGCATTTCGCGCATACATGAAATGAACACATTTTTCTCCAAAACTATAACAGATGCAAGCTTGTCCTGTTTGGTGGAGATAATATTTAATAAAATAAGTAGAAATCTACTAAAAGTTTCGTTTGTTTATATTGCCATCCTGAGATAATCGTCTCCATGCTCCAAATCCATTTTAAAGCCATTTCAAAGGCATTTTGCGCATACATGAAATGAACACATTTTTCTCCAAAACTATAACACATGCAAGCTTGTCCTGTTTGGTGGAGATGATATTTAATAAAATAAGTAGAAATCCACTAAAAGTTTTGTTTGGTTATCTTGCAATCCCGAGATAATCGTCTCCATGCTCCAAATCCATTTTAAAGCCATTTTTAAGGCATTTCGCGCATACATGAAATGAACACATTTTTCTCCAAAACTATAACAGATGCAAGCTTGTCCTGTTTGGTGGAGATGATATTTAATAAAATAAGTAGAAATCCACTAAAAGTTTTGTTTGGTTATCTTGCAATCCCGAGATAATCGTCTCCATGCTCCAAATCCATTTTAAAGCCATTTTTAAGGCATTTCGCGCATACATGAAATGAACACATTTTTCTCCAAAACTATAACAGATGCAAGCTTGTCCTGTTTGGTGGAGATGATATTTAATAAAATAAGTAGAAATCCACTAAAAGTTTTGTTTGGTTATCTTGCAATCCCGAGATAATCGTCTCCATGCTCCAAATCCATTTTAAAGCCATTTTTAAGGCATTTCGCGCATACATGAAATGAACACATTTTTCTCCAAAACTATAACAGATGCAAGCTTGTCCTGTTTGGTGGAGATTATATTTAATAAAATAAGTAGAAATCCACTAAAAGTTTTGTTTGGTTATCTTGCAATCCCGAGATAATCGTCTCCATGCTCCAAATCCATTTTAAAGCCATTTTTAAGGCATTTCGCGCATACATGAAATGAACACATTTTTCTCCAAAACTATAACAGATGCAAGCTTGTCCTGTTTGGTGGAGATGATATTTAATAAAATAAGTAGAAATCCACTAAAAGTTTTGTTTGGTTATCTTGCAATCCCGAGATAATCGTCTCCATGCTCCAAATCCATTTTAAAGCCATTTTTAAGGCATTTCGCGCATACATGAAATGAACACATTTTTCTCCAAAACTATAACAGATGCAAGCTTGTCCTGTTTGGTGGAGATGATATTTAATAAAATAAGTAGAAATCCACTAAAAGTTTTGTTTGGTTATCTTGCAATCCCGAGATAATCGTCTCAATGCTCCAAATCCATTTTAAAGCCATTTTTAAGGCATTTCGCGCATACATGAAATGAACACATTTTTCTCCAAAACTATAACAGATGCAAGCTTGTCCTGTTTGGTGGAGATGATATTTAATAAAATAAGTAGAAATCCACTAAAAGTTTTGTTTGGTTATCTTGCAATCCCGAGATAATCGTCTCCATGCTCCAAATCCATTTTAAAGCCATTTTTAAGGCATTTCGCGCATACATGAAATGAACACATTTTTCTCCAAAACTATAACAGATGCAAGCTTGTCCTGTTTGGTGGAGATGATATTTAATAAAATAAGTAGAAATCCACTAAAAGTTTTGTTTGGTTATATTGCAATCCCGAGATAATCGTCTCCATGCTCCAAATCCATTTTAAAGCCATTTTTAAGGCATTTCGCGCATACATGAAATGAACACATTTTTCTCCAAAACTATAACAGATGCAAGCTTGTCCTGTTTGGTGGAGATGATATTTAATAAAATAAGTAGAAATCCACTAAAAGTTTTGTTTGGTTATCTTGCAATCCCGAGATAATCGTCTCCATGCTCCAAATCCATTTTAAAGCCATTTTTAAGGCATTTCGCGCATACATGAAATGAACACATTTTTCTCCAAAACTATAACAGATGAAAGCTTGTCCTGTTTGGTGGAGATGATATTTAATAAAATAAGTAGAAATCCACTAAAAGTTTTGTTTGGTTATCTTGCAATTCCGAGATAATCGTCTCCATGCTCCAAATCCATTTTAAAGCCATTTTTAAGGCATTTCGCGCATACATGAAATGAACACATTTTTCTCCAAAACTATAACAGATGCAAGCTTGTCCTGTTTGGTGGAGATGATATTTAATAAAATAAGTAGAAATCCACTAAAAGTTTTGTTTGGTTATCTTGCAATCCCGAGATAATCGTCTCCATGCTCCAAATCCATTTTAAAGCCATTTTTAAGGCATTTCGCGCATACATAAAATGAACACATTTTTCTCCAAAACTATAACAGATGCAAGCTTGTCCTGTTTGGTGGAGATAATATTTAATAAAATAAGTAGAAATCTACTAAAAGTTTCGTTTGTTTATATTGCCATCCTGAGATAATCGTCTCCATGCTCCAAATCCATTTTAAAGCCATTTCAAAGGCATTTTGCGCATACATGAAATGAACACATTTTTCTCCAAAACTATAACACATGCAAGCTTGTCCTGTTTGGTGGAGATGATATTTAATAAAATAAGTAGAAATCCACTAAAAGTTTTGTTTGGTTATCTTGCAATCCCGAGATAATCGTCTCCATGCTCCAAATCCATTTTAAAGCCATTTTTAAGGCATTTCGCGCATACATGAAATAAACACATTTTTCTCCAAAACTATAACAGATGCAAGCTTGTCCTGTTTGGTGGAGAAGATATTTAATAAAATAAGTAGAAATCCACTAAAAGTTTTGTTTGGTTATCTTGCAATCCCGAGATAATCGTCTCCATGCTCCAAATCCATTTTAAAGCCATTTTTAAGGCATTTCGCGCATACATGAAATGAACACATTTTTCTCCAAAACTATAACAGATGCAAGCTTGTCCTGTTTGGTGGAGATGATATTTAATAAAATAAGTAGAAATCCACTAAAAGTTTTGTTTGGTTATCTTGCAATCCCGAGATAATCGTCTCCATGCTCCAAATCCATTTTAAAGCCATTTTTAAGGCATTTCGCGCATACATGAAATGAACACATTTTTCTCCAAAACTATAACAGATGCAAGCTTGTCCTGTTTGGTGGAGATGATATTTAATAAAATAAGTAGAAATCCACTAAAAGTTTTGTTTGGTTATCTTGCAATCCCGAGATAATCGTCTCCATGCTCCAAATCCATTTTAAAGCCATTTTTAAGGCATTTCGCGCATACATGAAATGAACACATTTTTCTCCAAAACTATAACAGATGCAAGCTTGTCCTGTTTGGTGGAGATGATATTTAATAAAATAAGTAGAAATCCACTAAAAGTTTTGTTTGGTTATCTTGCAATCCCGAGATAATCGTCTCCATGCTCCAAATCCATTTTAAAGCCATTTTTAAGGCATTTCGCGCATACATGAAATGAACACATTTTTCTCCAAAACTATAACAGATGCAAGCTTGTCCTGTTTGGTGGAGATAATATTTAATAAAATAAGTAGAAATCTACTAAGAGTTTCGTTTGTTTATATTGCCATCCTGAGATAATCGTCTCCATGCTCCAAATCCATTTTAAAGCCATTTCAAAGGCATTTTGCGCATACATGAAATGAACACATTTTTCTCCAAAACTATAACACATGCAAGCTTGTCCTGTTTGGTGGAGATGATATTTAATAAAATAAGTAGAAATCCACTAAAAGTTTTGTTTGGTTATCTTGCAATCCCGAGATAATCGTCTCCATGCTCCAAATCCATTTTAAAGCCTTTTTTAAGGCATTTCGCGCATACATGAAATAAACACATTTTTCTCCAAAACTATAACAGATGCAAGCTTGTCCTGTTTGGTGGAGATGATATTTAATAAAATAAGTAGAAATCCACTAAAAGTTTTGTTTGGTTATCTTGCAATCCCGAGATAATCGTCTCCATGCTCCAAATCCATTTTAAAGCCATTTTTAAGGCATTTCGCGCATACATGAAATGAACACATTTTTCTCCAAAACTATAACAGATGCAAGCTTGTCCTGTTTGGTGGAGATGATATTTAATAAAATAAGTAGAAATCCACTAAAAGTTTTGTTTGGTTATCTTGCAATCCCGAGATAATCGTCTCCATGCTCCAAATCCATTTTAAAGCCATTTTTAAGGCATTTCGCGCATACATGAAATGAACACATTTTTCTCCAAAACTATAACAGATGCAAGCTTGTCCTGTTTGGTGGAGATGATATTTAATAAAATAAGTAGAAATCCACTAAAAGTTTTGTTTGGTTATCTTGCAATCCCGAGATAATCGTCTCCATGCTCCAAATCCATTTTAAAGCCATTTTTAAGGCATTTCGCGCATACATGAAATGAACACATTTTTCTCCAAAACTATAACAGATGCAAGCTTGTCCTGTTTGGTGGAGATGATATTTAATAAAATAAGTAGAAATCCACTAAAAGTTTTGTTTGGTTATCTTGCAATCCCGAGATAATCGTCTCCATGCTCCAAATCCATTTTAAAGCCATTTTTAAGGCATTTCGCGCATACATGAAATGAACACATTTTTCTCCAAAACTATAACAGATGCAAGCTTGTCCTGTTTGGTGGAGATGATATTTAATAAAATAAGTAGAAATCCACTAAAAGTTTTGTTTGGTTATCTTGCAATCCCGAGATAATCGTCTCCATGCTCCAAATCCATTTTAAAGCCATTTTTAAGGCATTTCGCGCATACATGAAATGAACACATTTTTCTCCAAAACTATAACAGATGCAAGCTTGTCCTGTTTGGTGGAGATTATATTTAATAAAATAAGTAGAAATCCACTAAAAGTTTTGTTTGGTTATCTTGCAATCCCGAGATAATCGTCTCCATGCTCCAAATCCATTTTAAAGCCATTTTTAAGGCATTTCGCGCATACATGAAATGAACACATTTTTCTCCAAAACTATAACAGATGCAAGCTTGTCCTGTTTGGTGGAGATGATATTTAATAAAATAAGTAGAAATCCACTAAAAGTTTTGTTTGGTTATCTTGCAATCCCGAGATAATCGTCTCCATGCTCCAAATCCATTTTAAAGCCATTTTTAAGGCATTTCGCGCATACATGAAATGAACACATTTTTCTCCAAAACTATAACAGATGCAAGCTTGTCCTGTTTGGTGGAGATGATATTTAATAAAATAAGTAGAAATCCACTAAAAGTTTTGTTTGGTTATCTTGCAATCCCGAGATAATCGTCTCAATGCTCCAAATCCATTTTAAAGCCATTTTTAAGGCATTTCGCGCATACATGAAATGAACACATTTTTCTCCAAAACTATAACAGATGCAAGCTTGTCCTGTTTGGTGGAGATGATATTTAATAAAATAAGTAGAAATCCACTAAAAGTTTTGTTTGGTTATCTTGCAATCCCGAGATAATCGTCTCCATGCTCCAAATCCATTTTAAAGCCATTTTTAAGGCATTTCGCGCATACATGAAATGAACACATTTTTCTCCAAAACTATAACAGATGCAAGCTTGTCCTGTTTGGTGGAGATGATATTTAATAAAATAAGTAGAAATCCACTAAAAGTTTTGTTTGGTTATATTGCAATCCCGAGATAATCGTCTCCATGCTCCAAATCCATTTTAAAGCCATTTTTAAGGCATTTCGCGCATACATGAAATGAACACATTTTTCTCCAAAACTATAACAGATGCAAGCTTGTCCTGTTTGGTGGAGATGATATTTAATAAAATAAGTAGAAATCCACTAAAAGTTTTGTTTGGTTATCTTGCAATCCCGAGATAATCGTCTCCATGCTCCAAATCCATTTTAAAGCCATTTTTAAGGCATTTCGCGCATACATGAAATGAACACATTTTTCTCCAAAACTATAACAGATGAAAGCTTGTCCTGTTTGGTGGAGATGATATTTAATAAAATAAGTAGAAATCCACTAAAAGTTTTGTTTGGTTATCTTGCAATTCCGAGATAATCGTCTCCATGCTCCAAATCCATTTTAAAGCCATTTTTAAGGCATTTCGCGCATACATGAAATGAACACATTTTTCTCCAAAACTATAACAGATGCAAGCTTGTCCTGTTTGGTGGAGATGATATTTAATAAAATAAGTAGAAATCCACTAAAAGTTTTGTTTGGTTATCTTGCAATCCCGAGATAATCGTCTCCATGCTCCAAATCCATTTTAAAGCCATTTTTAAGGCATTTCGCGCATACATAAAATGAACACATTTTTCTCCAAAACTATAACAGATGCAAGCTTGTCCTGTTTGGTGGAGATAATATTTAATAAAATAAGTAGAAATCTACTAAAAGTTTCGTTTGTTTATATTGCCATCCTGAGATAATCGTCTCCATGCTCCAAATCCATTTTAAAGCCATTTCAAAGGCATTTTGCGCATACATGAAATGAACACATTTTTCTCCAAAACTATAACACATGCAAGCTTGTCCTGTTTGGTGGAGATGATATTTAATAAAATAAGTAGAAATCCACTAAAAGTTTTGTTTGGTTATCTTGCAATCCCGAGATAATCGTCTCCATGCTCCAAATCCATTTTAAAGCCATTTTTAAGGCATTTCGCGCATACATGAAATAAACACATTTTTCTCCAAAACTATAACAGATGCAAGCTTGTCCTGTTTGGTGGAGAAGATATTTAATAAAATAAGTAGAAATCCACTAAAAGTTTTGTTTGGTTATCTTGCAATCCCGAGATAATCGTCTCCATGCTCCAAATCCATTTTAAAGCCATTTTTAAGGCATTTCGCGCATACATGAAATGAACACATTTTTCTCCAAAACTATAACAGATGCAAGCTTGTCCTGTTTGGTGGAGATGATATTTAATAAAATAAGTAGAAATCCACTAAAAGTTTTGTTTGGTTATCTTGCAATCCCGAGATAATCGTCTCCATGCTCCAAATCCATTTTAAAGCCATTTTTAAGGCATTTCGCGCATACATGAAATGAACACATTTTTCTCCAAAACTATAACAGATGCAAGCTTGTCCTGTTTGGTGGAGATGATATTTAATAAAATAAGTAGAAATCCACTAAAAGTTTTGTTTGGTTATCTTGCAATCCCGAGATAATCGTCTCCATGCTCCAAATCCATTTTAAAGCCATTTTTAAGGCATTTCGCGCATACATGAAATGAACACATTTTTCTCCAAAACTATAACAGATGCAAGCTTGTCCTGTTTGGTGGAGATGATATTTAATAAAATAAGTAGAAATCCACTAAAAGTTTTGTTTGGTTATCTTGCAATCCCGAGATAATCGTCTCCATGCTCCAAATCCATTTTAAAGCCATTTTTAAGGCATTTCGCGCATACATGAAATGAACACATTTTTCTCCAAAACTATAACAGATGCAAGCTTGTCCTGTTTGGTGGAGATAATATTTAATAAAATAAGTAGAAATCTACTAAAAGTTTCGTTTGTTTATATTGCCATCCTGAGATAATCGTCTCCATGCTCCAAATCCATTTTAAAGCCATTTCAAAGGCATTTTGCGCATACATGAAATGAACACATTTTTCTCCAAAACTATAACACATGCAAGCTTGTCCTGTTTGGTGGAGATGATATTTAATAAAATAAGTAGAAATCCACTAAAAGTTTTGTTTGGTTATCTTGCAATCCCGAGATAATCGTCTCCATGCTCCAAATCCATTTTAAAGCCATTTTTAAGGCATTTCGCGCATACATGAAATAAACACATTTTTCTCCAAAACTATAACAGATGCAAGCTTGTCCTGTTTGGTGGAGATGATATTTAATAAAATAAGTAGAAATCCACTAAAAGTTTTGTTTGGTTATCTTGCAATCCCGAGATAATCGTCTCCATGCTCCAAATCCATTTTAAAGCCATTTTTAAGGCATTTCGCGCATACATGAAATGAACACATTTTTCTCCAAAACTATAACAGATGCAAGCTTGTCCTGTTTGGTGGAGATGATATTTAATAAAATAAGTAGAAATCCACTAAAAGTTTTGTTTGGTTATCTTGCAATCCCGAGATAATCGTCTCCATGCTCCAAATCCATTTTAAAGCCATTTTTAAGGCATTTCGCGCATACATGAAATGAACACATTTTTCTCCAAAACTATAACAGATGCAAGCTTGTCCTGTTTGGTGGAGATGATATTTAATAAAATAAGTAGAAATCCACTAAAAGTTTTGTTTGGTTATCTTGCAATCCCGAGATAATCGTCTCCATGCTCCAAATCCATTTTAAAGCCATTTTTAAGGCATTTCGCGCATACATGAAATGAACACATTTTTCTCCAAAACTATAACAGATGCAAGCTTGTCCTGTTTGGTGGAGATGATATTTAATAAAATAAGTAGAAATCCACTAAAAGTTTTGTTTGGTTATCTTGCAATCCCGAGATAATCGTCTCCATGCTCCAAATCCATTTTAAAGCCATTTTTAAGGCATTTCGCGCATACATGAAATGAACACATTTTTCTCCAAAACTATAACAGATGCAAGCTTGTCCTGTTTGGTGGAGATGATATTTAATAAAATAAGTAGAAATCCACTAAAAGTTTTGTTTGGTTATCTTGCAATCCCGAGATAATCGTCTCCATGCTCCAAATCCATTTTAAAGCCATTTTTAAGGCATTTCGCGCATACATGAAATGAACACATTTTTCTCCAAAACTATAACAGATGCAAGCTTGTCCTGTTTGGTGGAGATGATATTTAATAAAATAAGTAGAAATCCACTAAAAGTTTTGTTTGGTTATCTTGCAATCCCGAGATAATCGTCTCCATGCTCCAAATCCATTTTAAAGCCATTTTTAAGGCATTTCGCGCATACATGAAATGAACACATTTTTCTCCAAAACTATAACAGATGCAAGCTTGTCCTGTTTGGTGGAGATGATATTTAATAAAATAGGTAGAAATCCACTAAAAGTTTTGTTTGGTTATATTGCAATCCCGAGATAATCGTCTCCATGCTCCAAATCCATTTTAAAGCCATTTTTAAGGCATTTCGCGCATACATGAAATGAACACATTTTTCTCCAAAACTATAACAGATGCAAGCTTGTCCTGTTTGGTGGAGATGATATTTAATAAAATAAGTAGAAATCCACTAAAAGTTTTGTTTGGTTATCTTGCAATCCCGAGATAATCGTCTCCATGCTCCAGATCCATTTTAAAGCCATTTTTAAGGCATTTCGCGCATACATGAAATGAACACATTTTTCTCCAAAACTATAACAGATGCAAGCTTGTCCTGTTTGGTGGAGATGATATTTAATAAAATAAGTAGAAATCCACTAAAAGTTTTGTTTGGTTATCTTGCAATCCCGAGATAATCGTCTCCATGCTCCAAATCCATTTTAAAGCCATTTTTAAGGCATTTCGCGCATACATGAAATGAACACATTTTTCTCCAAAACTATAACAGATGCAAGCTTGTCCTGTTTGGTGGGAATGATATTTAATAAAATAAGTAGAAATCCACTAAAAGTTTTGTTTGGTTATCTTGCAATCCCGAGATAATCGTCTCCATGCTCCAAATCCATTTTAAAGCCATTTTTAAGGCATTTTGCGCATTCATGAAATGAACACATTTTTCTCCAAAACTATAACAGATGCAAGCTTGTCCTGTTTGGTGGAGATGATATTTAATAAAATAAGTAGAAATCCACTAAAAGTTTTGTTTGGTTATCTTGCAATCCCGAGATAATTGTCTCCATGCTCCAAATCCATTTTAAAGCCATTTTTAAGGCATTTCGCGCATACATGAAATGAACACATTTTTCTCCAAAACTATAACAGATGCAAGCTTGTCCTGTTTGGTGGAGATGATATTTAATAAAATAAGTAGAAATCCACTAAAAGTTTTGTTTGGTTATCTTGCAATCCCGAGATAATCGTCTCCATGCTCCAAATCCATTTTAAAGCCATTTTTAAGGCATTTCGCGCATACATGAAATGAACACATTTTTCTCCAAAACTATAACAGATGCAAGCTTGTCCTGTTTGGTGGAGATGATATTTAATAAAATAAGTAGAAATCCACTAAAAGTTTTGTTTGGTTATCTTGCAATCCCGAGATAATCGTCTCCATGCTCCAAATCCATTTTAAAGCCATTTTTAAGGCATTTCGCGCATACATGAAATGAACACATTTTTCTCCAAAACTATAACAGATGCAAGCTTGTCCTGTTTGGTGGAGATGATATTTAATAAAATAAGTAGAAATCCACTAAAAGTTTTGTTTGGTTATCTTGCAATCCCGAGATAATCGTCTCCATGCTCCAAATCCATTTTAAAGCCATTTTTAAGGCATTTCGCGCATACATGAAATGAACACATTTTTCTCCAAAACTATAACAGATGCAAGCTTGTCCTGTTTGGTGGAGATGATATTTAATAAAATAAGTAGAAATCCACTAAACGTTTTGTTTGGTTATCTTGCAATCCCGAGATAATCGTCTCCATGCTCCAAATCCATTTTAAAGCCATTTTTAAGGCATTTCGCGCATACATGAAATGAACACATTTTTCTCCAAAACTATAACAGATGCAAGCTTGTCCTGTTTGGTGGAGATGATATTTGATAAAATAAGTAGAAATCCACTAAAAGTTTTGTTTGGTTATCTTGCAATCCCGAGATAATCGTCTCCATGCTCCAAATCCATTTTAAAGCCATTTTTAAGGCATTTCGCGCATACATGAAATGAACACATTTTTCTCCAAAACTATAACAGATGCAAGCTTGTCCTGTTTGGTGGAGATGATATTTAATAAAATAAGTAGAAATCCACTAAAAGTTTTGTTTGGTTATCTTGCAATCCCGAGATAATCGTCTCCATGTTCCAAATCCATTTTAAAGCCATTTTTAAGGCATTTCGCGCATACATGAAATGAACACATTTTTCTCCAAAACTATAACAGATGCAAGCTTGTCCTGTTTGGTGGAGATGATATTTAATAAAATAAGTAGAAATCCACTAAAATTTTTGTTTGGTTATCTTGCAATCCCGAGATAATCGTCTCCATGCTCCAAATCCATTTTAAAGCCATTTCAAAGGCATTTTGCGCATACATGAAATGAACACATTTTTCTCCAAAACTATAACACATGCAAGCTTGTCCTGTTTGGTGGAGATGATATTTAATAAAATAAGTAGAAATCCACTAAAAGTTTTGTTTGGTTATCTTGCAATCCCGAGATAATCGTCTCCATGCTCCAAATCCATTTTAAAGCCATTTTTAAGGCATTTCGCGCATACATGAAATGAACACATTTTTCTCCAAAACTATAACAGATGCAAGCTTGTCCTGTTTGGTGGAGATGATATTTAATAAAATAAGTAGAAATCCACTAAAAGTTTTGTTTGGTTATCTTGCAATCCCGAGATAATCGTCTCCATGCTCCAAATCCATTTTAAAGCCATTTTTAAGGCATTTCGCGCATACATGAAATGAACACATTTTTCTCCAAAACTATAACAGATGCAAGCTTGTCCTGTTTGGTGGAGATAATATTTAATAAAATAAGTAGAAATCTACTAAAAGTTTCGTTTGTTTATATTGCCATCCTGAGATAATCGTCTCCATGCTCCAAATCCATTTTAAAGCCATTTCAAAGGCATTTTGCGCATACATGAAATGAACACATTTTTCTCCAAAACTATAACACATGCAAGCTTGTCCTGTTTGGTGGAGATGATATTTAATAAAATAAGTAGAAATCCACTAAAAGTTTTGTTTGGTTATCTTGCAATCCCGAGATAATCGTCTCCATGCTCCAAATCCATTTTAAAGCCATTTTAAGGCATTTCGCGCATACATGAAATAAACACATTTTTCTCCAAAACTATAACAGATGCAAGCTTGTCCTGTTTGGTGGAGATGATATTTAATAAAATAAGTAGAAATCCACTAAAAGTTTTGTTTGGTTATCTTGCAATCCCGAGATAATCGTCTCCATGCTCCAAATCCATTTTAAAGCCATTTTTAAGGCATTTCGCGCATACATGAAATGAACACATTTTTCTCCAAAACTATAACAGATGCAAGCTTGTCCTGTTTGGTGGAGATGATATTTAATAAAATAAGTAGAAATCCACTAAAAGTTTTGTTTGGTTATATTGCAATCCCGAGATAATCGTCTCCATGCTCCAAATCCATTTTAAAGCCATTTTTAAGGCATTTCGCGCATACATGAAATGAACACATTTTTCTCCAAAACTATAACAGATGCAAGCTTGTCCTGTTTGGTGGAGATGATATTTAATAAAATAAGTAGAAATCCACTAAAAGTTTTGTTTGGTTATCTTGCAATCCCGAGATAATCGTCTCCATGCTCCAAATCCATTTTAAAGCCATTTTTAAGGCATTTCGCGCATACATGAAATGAACACATTTTTCTCCAAAACTATAACAGATGCAAGCTTGTCCTGTTTGGTGGAGATGATATTTAATAAAATAAGTAGAAATCCACTAAAAGTTTTGTTTGGTTATCTTGCAATCCCGAGATAATCGTCTCCATGCTCCAAATCCATTTTAAAGCCATTTTTAAGGCATTTCGCGCATACATGAAATGAACACATTTTTCTCCAAAACTATAACAGATGCAAGCTTGTCCTGTTTGGTGGAGATGATATTTAATAAAATAAGTAGAAATCCACTAAAAGTTTTGTTTGGTTATCTTGCAATCCCGAGATAATCGTCTCCATGCTCCAAATCCATTTTAAAGCCATTTTTAAGGCATTTCGCGCATACATGAAATGAACACATTTTTCTCCAAAACTATAACAGATGCAAGCTTGTCCTGTTTGGTGGAGATGATATTTAATAAAATAAGTAGAAATCCACTAAAAGTTTTGTTTGGTTATCTTGCAATCCCGAGATAATCGTCTCCATGCTCCAAATCCATTTTAAAGCCATTTTTAAGGCATTTCGCGCATACATGAAATGAACACATTTTTCTCCAAAACTATAACAGATGCAAGCTTGTCCTGTTTGGTGGAGATGATATTTAATAAAATAAGTAGAAATCCACTAAAAGTTTTGTTTGGTTATCTTGCAATCCCGAGATAATCGTCTCCATGCTCCAAATCCATTTTAAAGCCATTTTAAGGCATTTCGCGCATACATGAAATAAACACATTTTTCTCCAAAACTATAACAGATGCAAGCTTGTCCTGTTTGGTGGAGATGATATTTAATAAAATAAGTAGAAATCCACTAAAAGTTTTGTTTGGTTATCTTGCAATCCCGAGATAATCGTCTCCATGCTCCAAATCCATTTTAAAGCCATTTTTAAGGCATTTCGCGCATACATGAAATGAACACATTTTTCTCCAAAACTATAACAGATGCAAGCTTGTCCTGTTTGGTGGAGATGATATTTAATAAAATAAGTAGAAATCCACTAAAAGTTTTGTTTGGTTATATTGCAATCCCGAGATAATCGTCTCCATGCTCCAAATCCATTTTAAAGCCATTTTTAAGGCATTTCGCGCATACATGAAATGAACACATTTTTCTCCAAAACTATAACAGATGCAAGCTTGTCCTGTTTGGTGGAGATGATATTTAATAAAATAAGTAGAAATCCACTAAAAGTTTTGTTTGGTTATCTTGCAATCCCGAGATAATCGTCTCCATGCTCCAAATCCATTTTAAAGCCATTTTTAAGGCATTTCGCGCATACATGAAATGAACACATTTTTCTCCAAAACTATAACAGATGCAAGCTTGTCCTGTTTGGTGGAGATGATATTTAATAAAATAAGTAGAAATCCACTAAAAGTTTTGTTTGGTTATCTTGCAATCCCGAGATAATCGTCTCCATGCTCCAAATCCATTTTAAAGCCATTTTTAAGGCATTTCGCGCATACATGAAATGAACACATTTTTCTCCAAAACTATAACAGATGCAAGCTTGTCCTGTTTGGTGGAGATGATATTTAATAAAATAAGTAGAAATCCACTAAAAGTTTTGTTTGGTTATCTTGCAATCCCGAGATAATCGTCTCCATGCTCAAAATCCATTTTAAAGCCATTTTTAAGGCATTTCGCGCATACATGAAATGAACACATTTTTCTCCAAAACTATAACAGATGCAAGCTTGTCCTGTTTGGTGGAGATGATATTTAATAAAATAAGTAGAAATCCACTAAAAGTTTTGTTTGGTTATCTTGCAATCCCGAGATAATCGTCTCCATGCTCCAAATCCATTTTAAAGCCATTTTTAAGGCATTTCGCGCATACATGAAATGAACACATTTTTCTCCAAAACTATAACAGATGCAAGCTTGTCCTGTTTGGTGGAGATGATATTTAATAAAATAAGTAGAAATCCACTAAAAGTTTTGTTTGGTTATCTTGCAATCCCGAGATAATCGTCTCCATGTTCCAAATCCATTTTAAAGCCATTTTTAAGGCATTTCGCGCATACATGAAATGAACACATTTTTCTCCAAAACTATAACAGATGCAAGCTTGTCCTGTTTGGTGGAGATGATATTTAATAAAATAAGTAGAAATCCACTAAAATTTTTGTTTGGTTATCTTGCAATCCCGAGATAATCGTCTCCATGCTCCAAATCCATTTTAAAGCCATTTCAAAGGCATTTTGCGCATACATGAAATGAACACATTTTTCTCCAACACTATAACACATGCAAGCTTGTCCTGTTTGGTGGAGATGATATTTAATAAAATAAGTAGAAATCCACTAAAAGTTTTGTTTGGTTATCTTGCAATCCCGAGATAATCGTCTCCATGCTCCAAATCCATTTTAAAGCCATTTTTAAGGCATTTCGCGCATACATGAAATGAACACATTTTTCTCCAAAACTATAACAGATGCAAGCTTGTCCTGTTTGGTGGAGATGATATTTAATAAAATAAGTAGAAATCCACTAAAAGTTTTGTTTGGTTATCTTGCAATCCCGAGATAATCGTCTCCATGCTCCAAATCCATTTTAAAGCCATTTTTAAGGCATTTCGCGCATACATGAAATGAACACATTTTTCTCCAAAACTATAACAGATGCAAGCTTGTCCTGTTTGGTGGAGATAATATTTAATAAAATAAGTAGAAATCTACTAAAAGTTTCGTTTGTTTATATTGCCATCCTGAGATAATCGTCTCCATGCTCCAAATCCATTTTAAAGCCATTTCAAAGGCATTTTGCGCATACATGAAATGAACACATTTTTCTCCAAAACTATAACACATGCAAGCTTGTCCTGTTTGGTGGAGATGATATTTAATAAAATAAGTAGAAATCCACTAAAAGTTTTGTTTGGTTATCTTGCAATCCCGAGATAATCGTCTCCATGCTCCAAATCCATTTTAAAGCCATTTTTAAGGCATTTCGCGCATACATGAAATAAACACATTTTTCTCCAAAACTATAACAGATGCAAGCTTGTCCTGTTTGGTGGAGATGATATTTAATAAAATAAGTAGAAATCCACTAAAAGTTTTGTTTGGTTATCTTGCAATCCCGAGATAATCGTCTCCATGCTCCAAATCCATTTTAAAGCCATTTTTAAGGCATTTCGCGCATACATGAAATGAACACATTTTTCTCCAAAACTATAACAGATGCAAGCTTGTCCTGTTTGGTGGAGATGATATTTAATAAAATAAGTAGAAATCCACTAAAAGTTTTGTTTGGTTATCTTGCAATCCCGAGATAATCGTCTCCATGCTCCAGATCCATTTTAAAGCCATTTTTAAGGCATTTCGCGCATACATGAAATGAACACATTTTTCTCCAAAACTATAACAGATGCAAGCTTGTCCTGTTTGGTGGAGATGATATTTAATAAAATAAGTAGAAATCCACTAAAAGTTTTGTTTGGTTATCTTGCAATCCCGAGATAATCGTCTCCATGCTCCAAATCCATTTTAAAGCCATTTTTAAGGCATTTCGCGCATACATGAAATGAACACATTTTTCTCCAAAACTATAACAGATGCAAGCTTGTCCTGTTTGGTGGGAATGATATTTAATAAAATAAGTAGAAATCCACTAAAAGTTTTGTTTGGTTATCTTGCA
Organism: Anomaloglossus baeobatrachus; assembly: GCF_048569485.1. Taxonomy (NCBI): domain Eukaryota; kingdom Metazoa; phylum Chordata; class Amphibia; order Anura; family Aromobatidae; genus Anomaloglossus; species Anomaloglossus baeobatrachus. The sequence continues at coordinate 93,069 of NW_027442142.1, read as the reverse complement.
ATCCCGAGATAATCGTCTCCATGCTCCAAATCCATTTTAAAGCCATTTTTAAGGCATTTTGCGCATTCATGAAATGAACACATTTTTCTCCAAAACTATAACAGATGCAAGCTTGTCCTGTTTGGTGGAGATGATATTTAATAAAATAAGTAGAAATCCACTAAAAGTTTTGTTTGGTTATCTTGCAATCCCGAGATAATTGTCTCCATGCTCCAAATCCATTTTAAAGCCATTTTTAAGGCATTTCGCGCATACATGAAATGAACACATTTTTCTCCAAAACTATAACAGATGCAAGCTTGTCCTGTTTGGTGGAGATGATATTTAATAAAATAAGTAGAAATCCACTAAAAGTTTTGTTTGGTTATCTTGCAATCCCGAGATAATCGTCTCCATGCTCCAAATCCATTTTAAAGCCATTTTTAAGGCATTTCGCGCATACATGAAATGAACACATTTTTCTCCAAAACTATAACAGATGCAAGCTTGTCCTGTTTGGTGGAGATGATATTTAATAAAATAAGTAGAAATCCACTAAAAGTTTTGTTTGGTTATCTTGCAATCCCGAGATAATCGTCTCCATGCTCCAAATCCATTTTAAAGCCATTTTTAAGGCATTTCGCGCATACATGAAATGAACACATTTTTCTCCAAAACTATAACAGATGCAAGCTTGTCCTGTTTGGTGGAGATGATATTTAATAAAATAAGTAGAAATCCACTAAAAGTTTTGTTTGGTTATCTTGCAATCCCGAGATAATCGTCTCCATGCTCCAAATCCATTTTAAAGCCATTTTTAAGGCATTTCGCGCATACATGAAATGAACACATTTTTCTCCAAAACTATAACAGATGCAAGCTTGTCCTGTTTGGTGGAGATGATATTTAATAAAATAAGTAGAAATCCACTAAACGTTTTGTTTGGTTATCTTGCAATCCCGAGATAATCGTCTCCATGCTCCAAATCCATTTTAAAGCCATTTTTAAGGCATTTCGCGCATACATGAAATGAACACATTTTTCTCCAAAACTATAACAGATGCAAGCTTGTCCTGTTTGGTGGAGATGATATTTGATAAAATAAGTAGAAATCCACTAAAAGTTTTGTTTGGTTATCTTGCAATCCCGAGATAATCGTCTCCATGCTCCAAATCCATTTTAAAGCCATTTTTAAGGCATTTCGCGCATACATGAAATGAACACATTTTTCTCCAAAACTATAACAGATGCAAGCTTGTCCTGTTTGGTGGAGATGATATTTAATAAAATAAGTAGAAATCCACTAAAAGTTTTGTTTGGTTATCTTGCAATCCCGAGATAATCGTCTCCATGTTCCAAATCCATTTTAAAGCCATTTTTAAGGCATTTCGCGCATACATGAAATGAACACATTTTTCTCCAAAACTATAACAGATGCAAGCTTGTCCTGTTTGGTGGAGATGATATTTAATAAAATAAGTAGAAATCCACTAAAATTTTTGTTTGGTTATCTTGCAATCCCGAGATAATCGTCTCCATGCTCCAAATCCATTTTAAAGCCATTTCAAAGGCATTTTGCGCATACATGAAATGAACACATTTTTCTCCAAAACTATAACACATGCAAGCTTGTCCTGTTTGGTGGAGATGATATTTAATAAAATAAGTAGAAATCCACTAAAAGTTTTGTTTGGTTATCTTGCAATCCCGAGATAATCGTCTCCATGCTCCAAATCCATTTTAAAGCCATTTTTAAGGCATTTCGCGCATACATGAAATGAACACATTTTTCTCCAAAACTATAACAGATGCAAGCTTGTCCTGTTTGGTGGAGATGATATTTAATAAAATAAGTAGAAATCCACTAAAAGTTTTGTTTGGTTATCTTGCAATCCCGAGATAATCGTCTCCATGCTCCAAATCCATTTTAAAGCCATTTTTAAGGCATTTCGCGCATACATGAAATGAACACATTTTTCTCCAAAACTATAACAGATGCAAGCTTGTCCTGTTTGGTGGAGATAATATTTAATAAAATAAGTAGAAATCTACTAAAAGTTTCGTTTGTTTATATTGCCATCCTGAGATAATCGTCTCCATGCTCCAAATCCATTTTAAAGCCATTTCAAAGGCATTTTGCGCATACATGAAATGAACACATTTTTCTCCAAAACTATAACACATGCAAGCTTGTCCTGTTTGGTGGAGATGATATTTAATAAAATAAGTAGAAATCCACTAAAAGTTTTGTTTGGTTATCTTGCAATCCCGAGATAATCGTCTCCATGCTCCAAATCCATTTTAAAGCCATTTTAAGGCATTTCGCGCATACATGAAATAAACACATTTTTCTCCAAAACTATAACAGATGCAAGCTTGTCCTGTTTGGTGGAGATGATATTTAATAAAATAAGTAGAAATCCACTAAAAGTTTTGTTTGGTTATCTTGCAATCCCGAGATAATCGTCTCCATGCTCCAAATCCATTTTAAAGCCATTTTTAAGGCATTTCGCGCATACATGAAATGAACACATTTTTCTCCAAAACTATAACAGATGCAAGCTTGTCCTGTTTGGTGGAGATGATATTTAATAAAATAAGTAGAAATCCACTAAAAGTTTTGTTTGGTTATATTGCAATCCCGAGATAATCGTCTCCATGCTCCAAATCCATTTTAAAGCCATTTTTAAGGCATTTCGCGCATACATGAAATGAACACATTTTTCTCCAAAACTATAACAGATGCAAGCTTGTCCTGTTTGGTGGAGATGATATTTAATAAAATAAGTAGAAATCCACTAAAAGTTTTGTTTGGTTATCTTGCAATCCCGAGATAATCGTCTCCATGCTCCAAATCCATTTTAAAGCCATTTTTAAGGCATTTCGCGCATACATGAAATGAACACATTTTTCTCCAAAACTATAACAGATGCAAGCTTGTCCTGTTTGGTGGAGATGATATTTAATAAAATAAGTAGAAATCCACTAAAAGTTTTGTTTGGTTATCTTGCAATCCCGAGATAATCGTCTCCATGCTCCAAATCCATTTTAAAGCCATTTTTAAGGCATTTCGCGCATACATGAAATGAACACATTTTTCTCCAAAACTATAACAGATGCAAGCTTGTCCTGTTTGGTGGAGATGATATTTAATAAAATAAGTAGAAATCCACTAAAAGTTTTGTTTGGTTATCTTGCAATCCCGAGATAATCGTCTCCATGCTCCAAATCCATTTTAAAGCCATTTTTAAGGCATTTCGCGCATACATGAAATGAACACATTTTTCTCCAAAACTATAACAGATGCAAGCTTGTCCTGTTTGGTGGAGATGATATTTAATAAAATAAGTAGAAATCCACTAAAAGTTTTGTTTGGTTATCTTGCAATCCCGAGATAATCGTCTCCATGCTCCAAATCCATTTTAAAGCCATTTTTAAGGCATTTCGCGCATACATGAAATGAACACATTTTTCTCCAAAACTATAACAGATGCAAGCTTGTCCTGTTTGGTGGAGATGATATTTAATAAAATAAGTAGAAATCCACTAAAAGTTTTGTTTGGTTATCTTGCAATCCCGAGATAATCGTCTCCATGCTCCAAATCCATTTTAAAGCCATTTTAAGGCATTTCGCGCATACATGAAATAAACACATTTTTCTCCAAAACTATAACAGATGCAAGCTTGTCCTGTTTGGTGGAGATGATATTTAATAAAATAAGTAGAAATCCACTAAAAGTTTTGTTTGGTTATCTTGCAATCCCGAGATAATCGTCTCCATGCTCCAAATCCATTTTAAAGCCATTTTTAAGGCATTTCGCGCATACATGAAATGAACACATTTTTCTCCAAAACTATAACAGATGCAAGCTTGTCCTGTTTGGTGGAGATGATATTTAATAAAATAAGTAGAAATCCACTAAAAGTTTTGTTTGGTTATATTGCAATCCCGAGATAATCGTCTCCATGCTCCAAATCCATTTTAAAGCCATTTTTAAGGCATTTCGCGCATACATGAAATGAACACATTTTTCTCCAAAACTATAACAGATGCAAGCTTGTCCTGTTTGGTGGAGATGATATTTAATAAAATAAGTAGAAATCCACTAAAAGTTTTGTTTGGTTATCTTGCAATCCCGAGATAATCGTCTCCATGCTCCAAATCCATTTTAAAGCCATTTTTAAGGCATTTCGCGCATACATGAAATGAACACATTTTTCTCCAAAACTATAACAGATGCAAGCTTGTCCTGTTTGGTGGAGATGATATTTAATAAAATAAGTAGAAATCCACTAAAAGTTTTGTTTGGTTATCTTGCAATCCCGAGATAATCGTCTCCATGCTCCAAATCCATTTTAAAGCCATTTTTAAGGCATTTCGCGCATACATGAAATGAACACATTTTTCTCCAAAACTATAACAGATGCAAGCTTGTCCTGTTTGGTGGAGATGATATTTAATAAAATAAGTAGAAATCCACTAAAAGTTTTGTTTGGTTATCTTGCAATCCCGAGATAATCGTCTCCATGCTCAAAATCCATTTTAAAGCCATTTTTAAGGCATTTCGCGCATACATGAAATGAACACATTTTTCTCCAAAACTATAACAGATGCAAGCTTGTCCTGTTTGGTGGAGATGATATTTAATAAAATAAGTAGAAATCCACTAAAAGTTTTGTTTGGTTATCTTGCAATCCCGAGATAATCGTCTCCATGCTCCAAATCCATTTTAAAGCCATTTTTAAGGCATTTCGCGCATACATGAAATGAACACATTTTTCTCCAAAACTATAACAGATGCAAGCTTGTCCTGTTTGGTGGAGATGATATTTAATAAAATAAGTAGAAATCCACTAAAAGTTTTGTTTGGTTATCTTGCAATCCCGAGATAATCGTCTCCATGTTCCAAATCCATTTTAAAGCCATTTTTAAGGCATTTCGCGCATACATGAAATGAACACATTTTTCTCCAAAACTATAACAGATGCAAGCTTGTCCTGTTTGGTGGAGATGATATTTAATAAAATAAGTAGAAATCCACTAAAATTTTTGTTTGGTTATCTTGCAATCCCGAGATAATCGTCTCCATGCTCCAAATCCATTTTAAAGCCATTTCAAAGGCATTTTGCGCATACATGAAATGAACACATTTTTCTCCAAAACTATAACACATGCAAGCTTGTCCTGTTTGGTGGAGATGATATTTAATAAAATAAGTAGAAATCCACTAAAAGTTTTGTTTGGTTATCTTGCAATCCCGAGATAATCGTCTCCATGCTCCAAATCCATTTTAAAGCCATTTTTAAGGCATTTCGCGCATACATGAAATGAACACATTTTTCTCCAAAACTATAACAGATGCAAGCTTGTCCTGTTTGGTGGAGATGATATTTAATAAAATAAGTAGAAATCCACTAAAAGTTTTGTTTGGTTATCTTGCAATCCCGAGATAATCGTCTCCATGCTCCAAATCCATTTTAAAGCCATTTTTAAGGCATTTCGCGCATACATGAAATGAACACATTTTTCTCCAAAACTATAACAGATGCAAGCTTGTCCTGTTTGGTGGAGATAATATTTAATAAAATAAGTAGAAATCTACTAAAAGTTTCGTTTGTTTATATTGCCATCCTGAGATAATCGTCTCCATGCTCCAAATCCATTTTAAAGCCATTTCAAAGGCATTTTGCGCATACATGAAATGAACACATTTTTCTCCAAAACTATAACACATGCAAGCTTGTCCTGTTTGGTGGAGATGATATTTAATAAAATAAGTAGAAATCCACTAAAAGTTTTGTTTGGTTATCTTGCAATCCCGAGATAATCGTCTCCATGCTCCAAATCCATTTTAAAGCCATTTTTAAGGCATTTCGCGCATACATGAAATAAACACATTTTTCTCCAAAACTATAACAGATGCAAGCTTGTCCTGTTTGGTGGAGATGATATTTAATAAAATAAGTAGAAATCCACTAAAAGTTTTGTTTGGTTATCTTGCAATCCCGAGATAATCGTCTCCATGCTCCAAATCCATTTTAAAGCCATTTTTAAGGCATTTCGCGCATACATGAAATGAACACATTTTTCTCCAAAACTATAACAGATGCAAGCTTGTCCTGTTTGGTGGAGATGATATTTAATAAAATAAGTAGAAATCCACTAAAAGTTTTGTTTGGTTATCTTGCAATCCCGAGATAATCGTCTCCATGCTCCAAATCCATTTTAAAGCCATTTCAAAGGCATTTTGCGCATACATGAAATGAACACATTTTTCTCCAAAACTATAACACATGCAAGCTTGTCCTGTTTGGTGGAGATGATATTTAATAAAATAAGTAGAAATCCACTAAAAGTTTTGTTTGGTTATCTTGCAATCCCGAGATAATCGTCTCCATGCTCCAAATCCATTTTAAAGCCATTTTTAAGGCATTTCGCGCATACATGAAATGAACACATTTTTCTCCAAAACTATAACAGATGCAAGCTTGTCCTGTTTGGTGGAGATGATATTTAATAAAATAAGTAGAAATTTACTAAAAGTTTTGTTTGGTTATCTTGCAATCCCGAGATAATCGTCTCCATGCTCCAAATCCATTTTAAAGCCATTTTTAAGGCATTTCGCGCATACATGAAATGAACACATTTTTCTCCAAAACTATAACAGATGCAAAGCTTGTCCTGTTTGGTGGAGATGATATTTAATAAAATAAGTAGAAATCCACTAAAAGTTTTGTTTGGTTATCTTGCAATCCCGAGATAATCGTCTCCATGCTCCAAATCCATTTTAAAGCAATTTTTAAGGCATTTCGCGCATACATGAAATGAACACATTTTTCTCCAAAACTATAACAGATGCAAGCTTGTCCTGTTTGGTGGAGATGATATTTAATAAAATAAGTAGAAATCCACTAAAAGTTTTGTTTGGTTATCTTGCAATCCCGAGATAATCGTCTCCATGCTCCAAATCCATTTTAAAGCCATTTTTAAGGCATTTCGCGCATACATGAAATGAACACATTTTTCTCCAAAACTATAACAGATGCAAGCTTGTCCTGTTTGGTGGAGATGATATTTAATAAAATAAGTAGAAATCCACTAAAAGTTTTGTTTGGTTATCTTGCAATCCCGAGATAATCGTCTCCATGCTCCAAATCCATTTTAAAGCCATTTTTAAGGCATTTCGCGCATACATGAAATGAACACATTTTTCTCCAAAACTATAACAGATGCAAGCTTGTCCTGTTTGGTGGAGATGATATTTAATAAAATAAGTAGAAATCCACTAAAAGTTTTGTTTGGTTATCTTGCAATCCCGAGATAATCGTCTCCATGCTCAAAATCCATTTTAAAGCCATTTTTAAGGCATTTCGCGCATACATGAAATGAACACATTTTTCTCCAAAACTATAACAGATGCAAGCTTGTCCTGTTTGGTGGAGATGATATTTAATAAAATAAGTAGAAATCCACTAAAAGTTTTGTTTGGTTATCTTGCAATCCCGAGATAATCGTCTCCATGCTCCAAATCCATTTTAAAGCCATTTTTAAGGCATTTCGCGCATACATGAAATGAACACATTTTTCTCCAAAACTATAACAGATGCAAGCTTGTCCTGTTTGGTGGAGATGATATTTAATAAAATAAGTAGAAATCCACTAAAAGTTTTGTTTGGTTATCTTGCAATCCCGAGATAATCGTCTCCATGTTCCAAATCCATTTTAAAGCCATTTTTAAGGCATTTCGCGCATACATGAAATGAACACATTTTTCTCCAAAACTATAACAGATGCAAGCTTGTCCTGTTTGGTGGAGATGATATTTAATAAAATAAGTAGAAATCCACTAAAATTTTTGTTTGGTTATCTTGCAATCCCGAGATAATCGTCTCCATGCTCCAAATCCATTTTAAAGCCATTTCAAAGGCATTTTGCGCATACATGAAATGAACACATTTTTCTCCAAAACTATAACACATGCAAGCTTGTCCTGTTTGGTGGAGATGATATTTAATAAAATAAGTAGAAATCCACTAAAAGTTTTGTTTGGTTATCTTGCAATCCCGAGATAATCGTCTCCATGCTCCAAATCCATTTTAAAGCCATTTTTAAGGCATTTCGCGCATACATGAAATGAACACATTTTTCTCCAAAACTATAACAGATGCAAGCTTGTCCTGTTTGGTGGAGATGATATTTAATAAAATAAGTAGAAATCCACTAAAAGTTTTGTTTGGTTATTTTGCAATCCCGAGATAATCGTCTCCATGCTCCAAATCCATTTTAAAGCCATTTTTAAGGCATTTCGCGCATACATGAAATGAACACATTTTTCTCCAAAACTATAACAGATGCAAGCTTGTCCTGTTTGGTGGAGATAATATTTAATAAAATAAGTAGAAATCTACTAAAAGTTTCGTTTGTTTATATTGCCATCCTGAGATAATCGTCTCCATGCTCCAAATCCATTTTAAAGCCATTTCAAAGGCATTTTGCGCATACATGAAATGAACACATTTTTCTCCAAAACTATAACACATGCAAGCTTGTCCTGTTTGGTGGAGATGATATTTAATAAAATAAGTAGAAATCCACTAAAAGTTTTGTTTGGTTATCTTGCAATCCCGAGATAATCGTCTCCATGCTCCAAATCCATTTTAAAGCCATTTTTAAGGCATTTCGCGCATACATGAAATAAACACATTTTTCTCCAAAACTATAACAGATGCAAGCTTGTCCTGTTTGGTGGAGATGATATTTAATAAAATAAGTAGAAATCCACTAAAAGTTTTGTTTGGTTATCTTGCAATCCCGAGATAATCGTCTCCATGCTCCAAATCCATTTTAAAGCCATTTTTAAGGCATTTCGCGCATACATGAAATGAACACATTTTTCTCCAAAACTATAACAGATGCAAGCTTGTCCTGTTTGGTGGAGATGATATTTAATAAAATAAGTAGAAATCCACTAAAAGTTTTGTTTGGTTATCTTGCAATCCCGAGATAATCGTCTCCATGCTCCAAATCCATTTTAAAGCCATTTCAAAGGCATTTTGCGCATACATGAAATGAACACATTTTTCTCCAAAACTATAACACATGCAAGCTTGTCCTGTTTGGTGGAGATGATATTTAATAAAATAAGTAGAAATCCACTAAAAGTTTTGTTTGGTTATCTTGCAATCCCGAGATAATCGTCTCCATGCTCCAAATCCATTTTAAAGCCATTTTTAAGGCATTTCGCGCATACATGAAATGAACACATTTTTCTCCAAAACTATAACAGATGCAAGCTTGTCCTGTTTGGTGGAGATGATATTTAATAAAATAAGTAGAAATTTACTAAAAGTTTTGTTTGGTTATCTTGCAATCCCGAGATAATCGTCTCCATGCTCCAAATCCATTTTAAAGCCATTTTTAAGGCATTTCGCGCATATATGAAATGAACACATTTTTCTCCAAAACTATAACAGATGCAAAGCTTGTCCTGTTTGGTGGAGATGATATTTAATAAAATAAGTAGAAATCCACTAAAAGTTTTGTTTGGTTATCTTGCAATCCCGAGATAATCGTCTCCATGCTCCAAATCCATTTTAAAGCAATTTTTAAGGCATTTCGCGCATACATGAAATGAACACATTTTTCTCCAAAACTATAACAGATGCAAGCTTGTCCTGTTTGGTGGAGATGATATTTAATAAAATAAGTAGAAATCCACTAAAAGTTTTGTTTGGTTATATTGCAATCCCGAGATAATCGTCTCCATGCTCCAAATCCATTTTAAAGCCATTTTTAAGGCATTTCGCGCATACATGAAATGAACACATTTTTCTCCAAAACTATAACAGATGCAAGCTTGTCCTGTTTGGTGGAGATGATATTTAATAAAATAAGTAGAAATCCACTAAAAGTTTTGTTTGGTTATCTTGCAATCCCGAGATAATCGTCTCCATGCTCCAAATCCATTTTAAAGCCATTTTTAAGGCATTTCGCGCATACATGAAATGAACACATTTTTCTCCAAAACTATAACAGATGCAAGCTTGTCCTGTTTGGTGGAGATGATATTTAATAAAATAAGTAGAAATCCACTAAAAGTTTTGTTTGGTTATATTGCAATCCCGAGATAATCGTCTCCATGCTCCAAATCCATTTTAAAGCCATTTTTAAGGCATTTCGCGCATACATGAAATGAACACATTTTTCTCCAAAACTATAACAGATGCAAGCTTGTCCTGTTTGGTGGAGATGATATTTAATAAAATAAGTAGAAATCCACTAAAAGTTTTGTTTGGTTATCTTGCAATCCCGAGATAATCGTCTCCATGCTCCAAATCCATTTTAAAGCCATTTTTAAGGCATTTCGCGCATACATGAAATGAACACATTTTTCTCCAAAACTATAACAGATGCAAGCTTGTCCTGTTTGGTGGAGATGATATTTAATAAAATAAGTAGAAATCCACTAAAAGTTTTGTTTGGTTATCTTGCAATCCCGAGATAATCGTCTCCATGCTCCAAATCCATTTTAAAGCCATTTTTAAGGCATTTCGCGCATACATGAAATGAACACATTTTTCTCCAAAACTATAACAGATGCAAGCTTGTCCTGTTTGGTGGAGATAATATTTAATAAAATAAGTAGAAATCTACTAAAAGTTTCGTTTGTTTATATTGCCATCCTGATATAATCGTCTCCATGCTCCAAATCCATTTTAAAGCCATTTCAAAGGCATTTTGCGCATACATGAAATGAACACATTTTTCTCCAAAACTATAACACATGCAAGCTTGTCCTGTTTGGTGGAGATGATATTTAATAAAATAAGTAGAAATCCACTAAAAGTTTTGTTTGGTTATCTTGCAATCCCGAGATAATCGTCTCCATGCTCCAAATCCATTTTAAAGCCATTTTTAAGGCATTTCGCGCATACATGAAATGAACACATTTTTCTCCAAAACTATAACAGATGCAAGCTTGTCCTGTTTGGTGGAGATGATATTTAATAAAATAAGTAGAAATCCACTAAAAGTTTTGTTTGGTTATCTTGCAATCCCGAGATAATCGTCTCCATGCTCCAAATCCATTTTAAAGCCATTTTTAAGGCATTTCGCGCATACATGAAATGAACACATTTTTCTCCAAAACTATAACAGATGCAAGCTTGTCCTGTTTGGTGGAGATGATATTTAATAAAATAAGTAGAAATCCACGAAAAGTTTTGTTTGGTTATCTTGCAATCCCGAGATAATCGTCTCCATGCTCCAAATCCATTTTAAAGCCATTTTTAAAGCATTTCGCGCATACATGAAATGAACACATTTTTCTCCAAAACTATAACAGATGCAAGCTTGTCCTGTTTGGTGGAGATGATATTTAATAAAATAAGTAGAAATCCACTAAAAGTTTTGTTTGGTTATCTTGCAATCCCGAGATAATCGTCTCCATGCTCCAAATCCATTTTAAAGCCATTTCAAAGGCATTTTGCGCATACATGAAATGAACACATTTTTCTCCAAAACTATAACACATGCAAGCTTGTCCTGTTTGGTGGAGATGATATTTAATAAAATAAGTAGAAATCCACTAAAAGTTTTGTTTGGTTATCTTGCAATCCCGAGATAATCGTCTCCATGCTCCAAATCCATTTTAAAGCCATTTTTAAGGCATTTCGCGCATACATGAAATGAACACATTTTTCTCCAAAACTATAACAGATGCAAGCTTGTCCTGTTTGGTGGAGATGATATTTAATAAAATAAGTAGAAATCCACTAAAAGTTTTGTTTGGTTATCTTGCAATCCCGAGATAATCATCTCCATGCTCCAAATCCATTTTAAAGCCATTTTTAAGGCATTTCGCGCATACATGAAATGAACACATTTTTCTCCAAAACTATAACAGATGCAAGCTTGTCCTGTTTGGTGGAGATGATATTTAATAAAATAAGTAGAAATCCACTAAAAGTTTTGTTTGGTTATCTTGCAATCCCGAGATAATCGTCTCCATGCTCCAAATCCATTTTAAAGCCATTTTTAAGGCATTTCGCGCATACATGAAATGAACACATTTTTCTCCAAAACTATAACAGATGCAAGCTTGTCCTGTTTGGTGGAGATGATATTTAATAAAATAAGTAGAAATCCACTAAAAGTTTTGTTTGGTTATCTTGCAATCCCGAGATAATCGTCTCCATGCTCCAAATCCATTTTAAAGCCATTTTTAAGGCATTTCGCGCATACATGAAATGAACACATTTTTCTCCAAAACTATAACAGATGCAAGCTTGTCCTGTTTGGTGGAGATGATATTTAATAAAATAAGTAGAAATCCACTAAAAGTTTTGTTTGGTTATCTTGCAATCCCGAGATAATCGTCTCCATGCTCCAAATCCATTTGAAAGCCATTTTTAAGGCATTTCGCGCATACATGAAATGAACACATTTTTCTCCAAAACTATAACAGATGCAAGCTTGTCCTGTTTGGTGGAGATGATATTTAATAAAATAAGTAGAAATCCACTAAAAGTTTTGTTTGGTTATCTTGCAATCCCGAGATAATCGTCTCCATGCTCCAAATCCATTTTAAAGCCATTTTTAAGGCATTTCGCGCATACATGAAATGAACACATTTTTCTCCAAAACTATAACAGATGCAAGCTTGTCCTGTTTGGTGGAGATAATATTTAATAAAATAAGTAGAAATCTACTAAAAGTTTCGTTTGTTTATATTGCCATCCTGAGATAATCGTCTCCATGCTCCAAATCCATTTTAAAGCCATTTCAAAGGCATTTTGCGCATACATGAAATGAACACATTTTTCTCCAAAACTATAACACATGCAAGCTTGTCCTGTTTGGTGGAGATGATATTTAATAAAATAAGTAGAAATCCACTAAAAGTTTTGTTTGGTTATCTTGCAATCCCGAGATAATCGTCTCCATGCTCCAAATCCATTTTAAAGCCATTTTTAAGGCATTTCGCGCATACATGAAATGAACCCATTTTTCTCCAAAACTATAACAGATGCAAGCTTGTCCTGTTTGGTGGAGATGATATTTAATAAAATAAGTAGAAATCCACTAAAAGTTTTGTTTGGTTATCTTGCAATCCCGAGATAATCGTCTCCATGCTCCAAATCCATTTTAAAGCCATTTTTAAGGCATTTCGCGCATACATGAAATTAACACATTTTTCTCCAAAACTATAACAGATGCAAGCTTGTCCTGTTTGGTGGAGATAATATTTAATAAAATAAGTAGAAATCTACTAAAAGTTTCGTTTGTTTATATTGCCATCCTGATATAATCGTCTCCATGCTCCAAATCCATTTTAAAGCCATTTCAAAGGCATTTTGCGCATACATGAAATGAACACATTTTTCTCCAAAACTATAACACATGCAAGCTTGTCCTGTTTGGTGGAGATGATATTTAATAAAATAAGTAGAAATCCACTAAAAGTTTTGTTTGGTTATCTTGCAATCCCGAGATAATCGTCTCCATGCTCCAAATCCATTTTAAAGCCATTTTTAAGGCATTTCGCGCATACATGAAATGAACACATTTTTCTCCAAAACTATAACAGATGCAAGCTTGTCCTGTTTGGTGGAGATGATATTTAATAAAATAAGTAGAAATCCACTAAAAGTTTTGTTTGGTTATCTTGCAATCCCGAGATAATCGTCTCCATGCTCCAAATCCATTTTAAAGCCATTTTTAAGGCATTTCGCGCATACATGAAATGAACACATTTTTCTCCAAAACTATAACAGATGCAAGCTTGTCCTGTTTGGTGGAGATGATATTTAATAAAATAAGTAGAAATCCACTAAAAGTTTTGTTTGGTTATCTTGCAATCCCGAGATAATCGTCTCCATGCTCCAAATCCATTTTAAAGCCATTTTTAAAGCATTTCGCGCATACATGAAATGAACACATTTTTCTCCAAAACTATAACAGATGCAAGCTTGTCCTGTTTGGTGGAGATGATATTTAATAAAATAAGTAGAAATCCACTAAAAGTTTTGTTTGGTTATCTTGCAATCCCGAGATAATCGTCTCCATGCTCCAAATCCATTTTAAAGCCATTTCAAAGGCATTTTGCGCATACATGAAATGAACACATTTTTCTCCAAAACTATAACACATGCAAGCTTGTCCTGTTTGGTGGAGATGATATTTAATAAAATAAGTAGAAATCCACTAAAAGTTTTGTTTGGTTATCTTGCAATCCCGAGATAATCGTCTCCATGCTCCAAATCCATTTTAAAGCCATTTTTAAGGCATTTCGCGCATACATGAAATGAACACATTTTTCTCCAAAACTATAACAGATGCAAGCTTGTCCTGTTTGGTGGAGATGATATTTAATAAAATAAGTAGAAATCCACTAAAAGTTTTGTTTGGTTATCTTGCAATCCCGAGATAATCGTCTCCATGCTCCAAATCCATTTTAAAGCCATTTTTAAGGCATTTCGCGCATACATGAAATGAACACATTTTTCTCCAAAACTATAACAGATGCAAGCTTGTCCTGTTTGGTGGAGATGATATTTAATAAAATAAGTAGAAATCCACTAAAAGTTTTGTTTGGTTATCTTGCAATCCCGAGATAATCGTCTCCATGCTCCAAATCCATTTTAAAGCCATTTTTAAGGCATTTCGCGCATACATGAAATGAACACATTTTTCTCCAAAACTATAACAGATGCAAGCTTGTCCTGTTTGGTGGAGATGATATTTAATAAAATAAGTAGAAATCCACTAAAAGTTTTGTTTGGTTATCTTGCAATCCCGAGATAATCGTCTCCATGCTCCAAATCCATTTTAAAGCCATTTTTAAGGCATTTCGCGCATACATGAAATGAACACATTTTTCTCCAAAACTATAACAGATGCAAGCTTGTCCTGTTTGGTGGAGATGATATTTAATAAAATAAGTAGAAATCCACTAAAAGTTTTGTTTGGTTATCTTGAAAAACCCGAGATAATCGTCTCCATGCTCCAAATCCATTTTAAAGCCATTTTTAAGGCATTTCGCGCATACATGAAATGAACACATTTTTCTCCAAAACTATAACAGATGCAAGCTTGTCCTGTTTGGTGGAGATGATATTTAATAAAATAAGTAGAAATCCACTAAAAGTTTTGTTTGGTTATCTTGCAATCCCGAGATAATCATCTCCATGCTCCAAATCCATTTTAAAGCCATTTTTAAGGCATTTCGCGCATACATGAAATGAACACATTTTTCTCCAAAACTATAACAGATGCAAGCTTGTCCTGTTTGGTGGAGATGATATTTAATAAAATAAGTAGAAATCCACTAAAAGTTTTGTTTGGTTATCTTGCAATCCCGAGATAATCGTCTCCATGCTCCAAATCCATTTTAAAGCCATTTTTAAGGCATTTCGCGCATACATGAAATGAACACATTTTTCTCCAAAACTATAACAGATGCAAGCTTGTCCTGTTTGGTGGAGATGATATTTAATAAAATAAGTAGAAATCCACTAAAAGTTTTGTTTGGTTATCTTGCAATCCCGAGATAATCGTCTCCATGCTCCAAATCCATTTTAAAGCCATTTTTAAGGCATTTCGCGCATACATGAAATGAACACATTTTTCTCCAAAACTATAACAGATGCAAGCTTGTCCTGTTTGGTGGAGATGATATTTAATAAAATAAGTAGAAATCCACTAAAAGTTTTGTTTGGTTATCTTGCAATCCCGAGATAATCGTCTCCATGCTCCAAATCCATTTGAAAGCCATTTTTAAGGCATTTCGCGCATACATGAAATGAACACATTTTTCTCCAAAACTATAACAGATGCAAGCTTGTCCTGTTTGGTGGAGATGATATTTAATAAAATAAGTAGAAATCCACTAAAAGTTTTGTTTGGTTATCTTGCAATCCCGAGATAATCGTCTCCATGCTCCAAATCCATTTTAAAGCCATTTTTAAGGCATTTCGCGCATACATGAAATGAACACATTTTTCTCCAAAACTATAACAGATGCAAGCTTGTCCTGTTTGGTGGAGATAATATTTAATAAAATAAGTAGAAATCTACTAAAAGTTTCGTTTGTTTATATTGCCATCCTGAGATAATCGTCTCCATGCTCCAAATCCATTTTAAAGCCATTTCAAAGGCATTTTGCGCATACATGAAATGAACACATTTTTCTCCAAAACTATAACACATGCAAGCTTGTCCTGTTTGGTGGA
The DNA here is from genome assembly GCF_048569485.1 of Anomaloglossus baeobatrachus. Taxonomy (NCBI): domain Eukaryota; kingdom Metazoa; phylum Chordata; class Amphibia; order Anura; family Aromobatidae; genus Anomaloglossus; species Anomaloglossus baeobatrachus. Next base: position 76,857 of record NW_027442142.1, on the reverse strand, counting down.
GATGATATTTAATAAAATAAGTAGAAATCCACTAAAAGTTTTGTTTGGTTATCTTGCAATCCCGAGATAATCGTCTCCATGCTCCAAATCCATTTTAAAGCCATTTTTAAGGCATTTCGCGCATACATGAAATGAACCCATTTTTCTCCAAAACTATAACAGATGCAAGCTTGTCCTGTTTGGTGGAGATGATATTTAATAAAATAAGTAGAAATCCACTAAAAGTTTTGTTTGGTTATCTTGCAATCCCGAGATAATCGTCTCCATGCTCCAAATCCATTTTAAAGCCATTTTTAAGGCATTTCGCGCATACATGAAATTAACACATTTTTCTCCAAAACTATAACAGATGCAAGCTTGTCCTGTTTGGTGGAGATAATATTTAATAAAATAAGTAGAAATCTACTAAAAGTTTCGTTTGTTTATATTGCCATCCTGATATAATCGTCTCCATGCTCCAAATCCATTTTAAAGCCATTTCAAAGGCATTTTGCGCATACATGAAATGAACACATTTTTCTCCAAAACTATAACACATGCAAGCTTGTCCTGTTTGGTGGAGATGATATTTAATAAAATAAGTAGAAATCCACTAAAAGTTTTGTTTGGTTATCTTGCAATCCCGAGATAATCGTCTCCATGCTCCAAATCCATTTTAAAGCCATTTTTAAGGCATTTCGCGCATACATGAAATGAACACATTTTTCTCCAAAACTATAACAGATGCAAGCTTGTCCTGTTTGGTGGAGATGATATTTAATAAAATAAGTAGAAATCCACTAAAAGTTTTGTTTGGTTATCTTGCAATCCCGAGATAATCGTCTCCATGCTCCAAATCCATTTTAAAGCCATTTTTAAGGCATTTCGCGCATACATGAAATGAACACATTTTTCTCCAAAACTATAACAGATGCAAGCTTGTCCTGTTTGGTGGAGATGATATTTAATAAAATAAGTAGAAATCCACTAAAAGTTTTGTTTGGTTATCTTGCAATCCCGAGATAATCGTCTCCATGCTCCAAATCCATTTTAAAGCCATTTTTAAAGCATTTCGCGCATACATGAAATGAACACATTTTTCTCCAAAACTATAACAGATGCAAGCTTGTCCTGTTTGGTGGAGATGATATTTAATAAAATAAGTAGAAATCCACTAAAAGTTTTGTTTGGTTATCTTGCAATCCCGAGATAATCGTCTCCATGCTCCAAATCCATTTTAAAGCCATTTCAAAGGCATTTTGCGCATACATGAAATGAACACATTTTTCTCCAAAACTATAACACATGCAAGCTTGTCCTGTTTGGTGGAGATGATATTTAATAAAATAAGTAGAAATCCACTAAAAGTTTTGTTTGGTTATCTTGCAATCCCGAGATAATCGTCTCCATGCTCCAAATCCATTTTAAAGCCATTTTTAAGGCATTTCGCGCATACATGAAATGAACACATTTTTCTCCAAAACTATAACAGATGCAAGCTTGTCCTGTTTGGTGGAGATGATATTTAATAAAATAAGTAGAAATCCACTAAAAGTTTTGTTTGGTTATCTTGCAATCCCGAGATAATCGTCTCCATGCTCCAAATCCATTTTAAAGCCATTTTTAAGGCATTTCGCGCATACATGAAATGAACACATTTTTCTCCAAAACTATAACAGATGCAAGCTTGTCCTGTTTGGTGGAGATGATATTTAATAAAATAAGTAGAAATCCACTAAAAGTTTTGTTTGGTTATCTTGCAATCCCGAGATAATCGTCTCCATGCTCCAAATCCATTTTAAAGCCATTTTTAAGGCATTTCGCGCATACATGAAATGAACACATTTTTCTCCAAAACTATAACAGATGCAAGCTTGTCCTGTTTGGTGGAGATGATATTTAATAAAATAAGTAGAAATCCACTAAAAGTTTTGTTTGGTTATCTTGCAATCCCGAGATAATCGTCTCCATGCTCCAAATCCATTTTAAAGCCATTTTTAAGGCATTTCGCGCATACATGAAATGAACACATTTTTCTCCAAAACTATAACAGATGCAAGCTTGTCCTGTTTGGTGGAGATGATATTTAATAAAATAAGTAGAAATCCACTAAAAGTTTTGTTTGGTTATCTTGAAAAACCCGAGATAATCGTCTCCATGCTCCAAATCCATTTTAAAGCCATTTTTAAGGCATTTCGCGCATACATGAAATGAACACATTTTTCTCCAAAACTATAACAGATGCAAGCTTGTCCTGTTTGGTGGAGATGATATTTAATAAAATAAGTAGAAATCCACTAAAAGTTTTGTTTGGTTATCTTGCAATCCCGAGATAATCGTCTCCATGCTCCAAATCCATTTTAAAGCCATTTTTAAGGCATTTCGCGCATACATGAAATGAACACATTTTTCTCCAAAACTATAACAGATGCAAGCTTGTCCTGTTTGGTGGAGATGATATTTAATAAAATAAGTAGAAATCCACTAAAAGTTTTGTTTGGTTATCTTGCAATCCCGAGATAATCGTCTCCATGCTCCAAATCCATTTTAAAGCCATTTTTAAGGCATTTCGCGCATACATGAAATGAACACATTTTTCTCCAAAACTATAACAGATGCAAGCTTGTCCTGTTTGGTGGAGATGATATTTAATAAAATAAGTAGAAATCCACTAAAAGTTTTGTTTGGTTATCTTGCAATCCCGAGATAATCGTCTCCATGCTCCAAATCCATTTTAAAGCCATTTTTAAGGCATTTCGCGCATACATGAAATGAACACATTTTTCTCCAAAACTATAACAGATGCAAGCTTGTCCTGTTTTGTGGAGATGATATTTAATAAAATAAGTAGAAATCCACTAAAAGTTTTGTTTGGTTATCTTGCAATCCCGAGATAATCGTCTCCATGCTCCAAATCCATTTTAAAGCCATTTTTAAGGCATTTCGCGCATACATGAAATGAACACATTTTTCTCCAAAACTATAACAGATGCAAGCTTGTCCTGTTTGGTGGAGATGATATTTAATAAAATAAGTAGAAATCCACTAAAAGTTTTGTTTGGTTATCTTGCAATCCCGAGATAATCGTCTCCATGCTCCAAATCCATTTTAAAGCCATTTTTAAGGCATTTCGCGCATACATGAAATGAACACATTTTTCTCCAAAACTATAACAGATGCAAGCTTGTCCTGTTTGGTGGAGATGATATTTAATAAAATAAGTAGAAATCCACTAAAAGTTTTGTTTGGTTATCTTGCAATCCCGAGATAATCGTCTCCATGCTCCAAATCCATTTTAAAGCTATTTTTAAGGCATTTCGCGCATACATGAAATGAACACATTTTTCTCCAAAACTATAAGAGATGCAAGCTTGTCCTGTTTGGTGGAGATGATATTTAATAAAATAAGTAGAAATCCACTAAAAGTTTTGTTTGGTTATCTTGCAATCCCGAGATAATCGTCTCCATGCTCCAAATCCATTTTAAAGCCATTTTTAAGGCATTTCGCGCATACATGAAATGAACACATTTTTCTCCAAAACTATAACAGATGCAAGCTTGTCCTGTTTTGTGGAGATGATATTTAATAAAATAAGTAGAAATTTACTAAAAGTTTTGTTTGGTTATCTTGCAATCCCGAGATAATCGTCTCCATGCTCCAAATCCATTTTAAAGCCATTTTTAAGGCATTTCGCGCATACATGAAATGAACACATTTTTCTCCAAAACTATAACAGATGCAAGCTTGTCCTGTTTGGTGGAGATGATATTTAATAAAATAAGTAGAAATCCACTAAAAGTTTTGTTTGGTTATCTTGCAATCCCGAGATAATCGTCTCCATGCTCCAAATCCATTTTAAAGCCATTTTTAAGGCATTTCGCGCATACATGAAATGAACACATTTTTCTCCAAAACTATAACAGATGCAAGCTTGTCCTGTTTGGTGGAGATGATATTTAATAAAATAAGTAGAAATCCACTAAAAGTTTTGTTTGGTTATCTTGAAAAACCCGAGATAATCGTCTCCATGCTCCAAATCCATTTTAAAGCCATTTTTAAGGCATTTCGCGCATACATGAAATGAACACATTTTTCTCCAAAACTATAACAGATGCAAGCTTGTCCTGTTTGGTGGAGATGATATTTAATAAAATAAGTAGAAATCCACTAAAAGTTTTGTTTGGTTATCTTGCAATCCCGAGATAATCGTCTCCATGCTCCAAATCCATTTTAAAGCCATTTTTAAGGCATTTCGCGCATACATGAAATGAACACATTTTTCTCCAAAACTATAACAGATGCAAGCTTGTCCTGTTTGGTGGAGATGATATTTAATAAAATAAGTAGAAATCCACTAAAAGTTTTGTTTGGTTATCTTGCAATCCCGAGATAATCGTCTCCATGCTCCAAATCCATTTTAAAGCCATTTTTAAGGCATTTCGCGCATACATGAAATGAACACATTTTTCTCCAAAACTATAACAGATGCAAGCTTGTCCTGTTTGGTGGAGATGATATTTAATAAAATAAGTAGAAATCCACTAAAAGTTTTGTTTGGTTATCTTGCAATCCCGAGATAATCGTCTCCATGCTCCAAATCCATTTTAAAGCCATTTTTAAGGCATTTCGCGCATACATGAAATGAACACATTTTTCTCCAAAACTATAACAGATGCAAGCTTGTCCTGTTTTGTGGAGATGATATTTAATAAAATAAGTAGAAATCCACTAAAAGTTTTGTTTGGTTATCTTGCAATCCCGAGATAATCGTCTCCATGCTCCAAATCCATTTTAAAGCCATTTTTAAGGCATTTCGCGCATACATGAAATGAACACATTTTTCTCCAAAACTATAACAGATGCAAGCTTGTCCTGTTTGGTGGAGATGATATTTAATAAAATAAGTAGAAATCCACTAAAAGTTTTGTTTGGTTATCTTGCAATCCCGAGATAATCGTCTCCATGCTCCAAATCCATTTTAAAGCCATTTTTAAGGCATTTCGCGCATACATGAAATGAACACATTTTTCTCCAAAACTATAACAGATGCAAGCTTGTCCTGTTTGGTGGAGATGATATTTAATAAAATAAGTAGAAATCCACTAAAAGTTTTGTTTGGTTATCTTGCAATCCCGAGATAATCGTCTCCATGCTCCAAATCCATTTTAAAGCTATTTTTAAGGCATTTCGCGCATACATGAAATGAACACATTTTTCTCCAAAACTATAAGAGATGCAAGCTTGTCCTGTTTGGTGGAGATGATATTTAATAAAATAAGTAGAAATCCACTAAAAGTTTTGTTTGGTTATCTTGCAATCCCGAGATAATCGTCTCCATGCTCCAAATCCATTTTAAAGCCATTTTTAAGGCATTTCGCGCATACATGAAATGAACACATTTTTCTCCAAAACTATAACAGATGCAAGCTTGTCCTGTTTTGTGGAGATGATATTTAATAAAATAAGTAGAAATCCACTAAAAGTTTTGTTTGGTTATCTTGCAATCCCGAGATAATCGTCTCCATGCTCCAAATCCATTTTAAAGCCATTTTTAAGGCATTTCGCGCATACATGAAATGAACACATTTTTCTCCAAAACTATAACAGATGCAAGCTTGTCCTGTTTGGTGGAGATGATATTTAATAAAATAAGTAGAAATCCACTAAAAGTTTTGTTTGGTTATCTTGCAATCCCGAGATAATCGTCTCCATGCTCCAAATCCATTTTAAAGCCATTTTTAAGGCATTTCGCGCATACATGAAATGAACACATTTTTCTCCAAAACTATAACAGATGCAAGCTTGTCCTGTTTGGTGGAGATGATATTTAATAAAATAAGTAGAAATCCACTAAAAGTTTTGTTTGGTTATCTTGCAATCCCGAGATAATCGTCTCCATGCTCCAAATCCATTTTAAAGCCATTTTTAAGGCATTTCGCGCATACATGAAATGAACACATTTTTCTCCAAAACTATAACAGATGCAAGCTTGTCCTGTTTGGTGGAGATGATATTTAATAAAATAAGTAGAAATCCACTAAAAGTTTTGTTTGGTTATCTTGCAATCCCGAGATAATCGTCTCCATGCTCCAAATCCATTTTAAAGCTATTTTTAAGGCATTTCGCGCATACATGAAATGAACACATTTTTCTCCAAAACTATAAGAGATGCAAGCTTGTCCTGTTTGGTGGAGATGATATTTAATAAAATAAGTAGAAATCCACTAAAAGTTTTGTTTGGTTATCTTGCAATCCCGAGATAATCGTCTCCATGCTCCAAATCCATTTTAAAGCCATTTTTAAGGCATTTCGCGCATACATGAAATGAACACATTTTTCTCCAAAACTATAACAGATGCAAGCTTGTCCTGTTTGGTGGAGATGATATTTAATAAAATAAGTAGAAATCCACTAAAAGTTTTGTTTGGTTATCTTGCAATCCCGAGATAATCGTCTCCATGCTCCAAATCCATTTTAAAGCCATTTTTAAGGCATTTCGCGCATACATGAAATGAACACATTTTTCTCCAAAACTATAACAGATGCAAGCTTGTCCTGTTTGGTGGAGATGATATTTAATAAAATAAGTAGAAATCCACTAAAAGTTTTGTTTGGTTATCTTGCAATCCCGAGATAATCGTCTCCATGCTCCAAATCCATTTTAAAGCTATTTTTAAGGCATTTCGCGCATACATGAAATGAACACATTTTTCTCCAAAACTATAAGAGATGCAAGCTTGTCCTGTTTGGTGGAGATGATATTTAATAAAATAAGTAGAAATCCACTAAAAGTTTTGTTTGGTTATCTTGCAATCCCGAGATAATCGTCTCCATGCTCCAAATCCATTTTAAAGCCATTTTTAAGGCATTTCGCGCATACATGAAATTAACACATTTTTCTCCAAAACTATAACAGATGCAAGCTTGTCCTGTTTGGTCGAGATAATATTTAATAAAATAAGTAGAAATCTACTAAAAGTTTCGTTTGTTTATATTGCCATCCTGAGATAATCGTCTCCATGCTCCAAATCCATTTTAAAGCCATTTCAAAGGCATTTTGCGCATACATGAAATGAACACATTTTTCTCCAAAACTATAACACATGCAAGCTTGTCCTGTTTGGTGGAGATGATATTTAATAAAATAAGTAGAAATCCACTAAAAGTTTTGTTTGGTTATCTTGCAATCCCGAGATAATCGTCTCCATGCTCCAAATCCATTTTAAAGCCATTTTTAAGGCATTTCGCGCATACATGAAATGAACACATTTTTCTCCAAAACTATAACAGATGCAAGCTTGTCCTGTTTGGTGGAGATGATATTTAATAAAATAAGTAGAAATCCACTAAAAGTTTTGTTTGGTTATCTTGCAATCCCGAGATAATCGTCTCCATGCTCCAAATCCATTTTAAAGCCATTTTTAAGGCATTTCGCGCATACATGAAATGAACACATTTTTCTCCAAAACTATAACAGATGCAAGCTTGTCCTGTTTGGTGGAGATGATATTTAATAAAATAAGTAGAAATCCACTAAAAGTTTTGTTTGGTTATCTTGCAATCCCGAGATAATCGTCTCCATGCTCCAAATCCATTTTAAAGCCATTTTTAAGGCATTTCGCGCATACATGAAATGAACACATTTTTCTCCAAAACTATAACAGATGCAAGCTTGTCCTGTTTGGTGGAGATGATATTTAATAAAATAAGTAGAAATCCACTAAAAGTTTTGTTTGGTTATATTGCAATCCCGAGATAATCGTCTCCATGCTCCAAATCCATTTTAAAGCCATTTTTAAGGCATTTCGCGCATACATGAAATGAACACATTTTTCTCCAAAACTATAACAGATGCAAGCTTGTCCTGTTTGGTGGAGATGATATTTAATAAAATAAGTAGAAATCCACTAAAAGTTTTGTTTGGTTATTTTGCAATCCCGAGATAATCGTCTCCATGCTCCAAATCCATTTTAAAGCCATTTTTAAGGCATTTCGCGCATACATGAAATGAACACATTTTTCTCCAAAACTATAACAGATGCAAGCTTGTCCTGTTTGGTGGAGATGATATTTAATAAAATAAGTAGAAATCCACTAAAAGTTTTGTTTGGTTATATTGCAATCCCGAGATAATCGTCTCCATGCTCCAAATTCATTTTAAAGCCATTTTTAAGGCATTTCGCGCATACATGAAATGAACACATTTTTCTCCAAAACTATAACAGATGCAAGCTTGTCCTGTTTGGTGGAGATGATATTTAATAAAATAAGTAGAAATCCACTAAAAGTTTTGTTTGGTTATCTTGCAATCCCGAGATAATCGTCTCCATGCTCCAAATCCATTTTAAAGCCATTTTTAAGGCATTTCGCGCATACATGAAATGAACACATTTTTCTCCAAAACTATAACAGATGCAAGCTTGTCCTGTTTGGTGGAGATAATATTTAATAAAATAAGTAGAAATCTACTAAAAGTTTCGTTTGTTTATATTGCCATCCTGAGATAATCGTCTCCATGCTCCAAATCCATTTTAAAGCCATTTCAAAGGCATTTTGCGCATACATGAAATGAACACATTTTTCTCCAAAACTATAACACATGCAAGCTTGTCCTGTTTGGTGGAGATGATATTTAATAAAATAAGTAGAAATCCACTAAAAGTTTTGTTTGGTTATCTTGCAATCCCGAGATAATCGTCTCCATGCTCCAAATCCATTTTAAAGCCATTTCAAAGGCATTTTGCGCATACATGAAATGAACACATTTTTCTCCAAAACTATAACACATGCAAGCTTGTCCTGTTTGGTGGAGATGATATTTAATAAAATAAGTAGAAATCCACTAAAAGTTTTGTTTGGTTATCTTGCAATCCCGAGATAATCGTCTCCATGCTCCAAATCCATTTTAAAGCCATTTTTAAGGCATTTCGCGCATACATGAAATGAACACATTTTTCTCCAAAACTATAACAGATGCAAGCTTGTCCTGTTTGGTGGAGATGATATTTAATAAAATAAGTAGAAATCCACTAAAAGTTTTGTTTGGTTATCTTGCAATCCCGAGATAATCGTCTCCATGCTCCAAATCCATTTTAAAGCCATTTTTAAGGCATTTCGCGCATACATGAAATGAACACATTTTTCTCCAAAACTATAACAGATGCAAGCTTGTCCTGTTTGGTGGAGATGATATTTAATAAAATAAGTAGAAATCCACTAAAAGTTTTGTTTGGTTATCTTGCAATCCCGAGATAATCGTCTCCATGCTCCAAATCAATTTTAAAGCCATTTTTAAGGCATTTCGCGCATACATGAAATGAACACATTTTTCTCCAAAACTATAACAGATGCAAGCTTGTCCTGTTTGGTGGAGATGATATTTAATAAAATAAGTAGAAATCCACTAAAAGTTTTGTTTGGTTATCTTGAAAAACCCGAGATAATCGTCTCCATGCTCCAAATCCATTTTAAAGCCATTTTTAAGGCATTTCGCGCATACATGAAATGAACACATTTTTCTCCAAAACTATAACAGATGCAAGCTTGTCCTGTTTGGTGGAGATGATATTTAATAAAATAAGTAGAAATCCACTAAAAGTTTTGTTTGGTTATCTTGCAATCCCGAGATAATCGTCTCCATGCTCCAAATCCATTTTAAAGCCATTTTTAAGGCATTTCGCGCATACATGAAATGAACACATTTTTCTCCAAAACTATAACAGATGCAAGCTTGTCCTGTTTGGTGGAGATGATATTTAATAAAATAAGTAGAAATCCACTAAAAGTTTTGTTTGGTTATCTTGCAATCCCGAGATAATCGTCTCCATGCTCCAAATCCATTTTAAAGCCATTTTTAAGGCATTTCGCGCATACATGAAATGAACACATTTTTCTCCAAAACTATAACAGATGCAAGCTTGTCCTGTTTGGTGGAGATGATATTTAATAAAATAAGTAGAAATCCACTAAAAGTTTTGTTTGGTTATCTTGCAATCCCGAGATAATCGTCTCCATGCTCCAAATCCATTTTAAAGCCATTTCAAAGGCATTTTGCGCATACATGAAATGAACACATTTTTCTCCAAAACTATAACACATGCAAGCTTGTCCTGTTTGGTGGAGATGATATTTAATAAAATAAGTAGAAATCCACTAAAAGTTTTGTTTGGTTATCTTGCAATCCCGAGATAATCGTCTCCATTATCCAAATCCATTTTAAAGCCATTTTTAAGGCATTTCGCGCATACATGAAATGAACACATTTTTCTCCAAAACTATAACAGATGCAAGCTTGTCCTGTTTGGTGGAGATGATATTTAATAAAATAAGTAGAAATCCACTAAAAGTTTTGTTTGGTTATCTTGCAATCCCGAGATAATCGTCTCCATGCTCCAAATCCATTTTAAAGCCATTTTTAAGGCATTTCGCGCATACATGAAATGAACACATTTTTCTCCAAAACTATAACAGATGCAAGCTTGTCCTGTTTGGTGGAGATGATATTTAATAAAATAAGTAGAAATCCACTAAAAGTTTTGTTTGGTTATCTTGCAATCCCGAGATAATCGTCTCCATGCTCCAAATCCATTTTAAAGCCATTTTTAAGGCATTTCGCGCATACATGAAATGAACACATTTTTCTCCAAAACTATAACAGATGCAAGCTTGTCCTGTTTGGTGGAGATGATATTAAATAAAATAAGTAGAAATCCACTAAAAGTTTTGTTTGGTTATATTGCAATCCCGAGATAATCGTTTCCATGCTCCAAATCCATTTTAAAGCCATTTTTAAGGCATTTCGCGCATACATGAAATGAACACATTTTTCTCCAAAACTATAACAGATGCAAGCTTGTCCTGTTTGGTGGAGATGATATTTAATAAAATAAGTAGAAATCCACTAAAAGTTTTGTTTGGTTATCTTGCAATCCCGAGATAATCGTCTCCATGCTCCAAATCCATTTTAAAGCCATTTTTAAGGCATTTCGCGCATACATGAAATGAACACATTTTTCTCCAAAACTATAACAGATGCAAGCTTGTCCTGTTTGGTGGAGATGATATTTAATAAAATAAGTAGAAATCCACTAAAAGTTTTGTTTGGTTATCTTGCAATCCCGAGATAATCGTCTCCATGCTCCAAATCCATTTTAAAGCCATTTTTAAGGCATTTCGCACATACATGAAATGAACACATTTTTCTCCAAAACTATAACAGATGCAAGCTTGTCCTGTTTGGTGGAGATGATATTTAATAAAATAAGTAGAAATCCACTAAAAGTTTTGTTTGGTTATCTTGCAATCCCGAGATAATCGTCTCCATGCTCCAAATCCATTTTAAAGCCATTTTTAAGGCATTTCGCGCATACATGAAATGAACACATTTTTCTCCAAAACTATAACAGATGCAAGCTTGTCCTGTTTGGTGGAGATGATATTTAATAAAATAAGTAGAAATCCACTAAAAGTTTTGTTTGGTTATCTTGCAATCCCGAGATAATCGTCTCCATGCTCCAAATCCATTTTAAAGCCATTTTTAAGGCATTTCGCGCATACATGAAATGAACACATTTTTCTCCAAAACTATAACAGATGCAAGCTTGTCCTGTTTGGTGGAGATGATATTTAATAAAATAAGTAGAAATCCACTAAAAGTTTTGTTTGGTTATCTTGCAATCCCGAGATAATCGTCTCCATGCTCCAAATCCATTTTAAAGCTATTTTTAAGGCATTTCGCGCATACATGAAATGAACACATTTTTCTCCAAAACTATAAGAGATGCAAGCTTGTCCTGTTTGGTGGAGATGATATTTAATAAAATAAGTAGAAATCCACTAAAAGTTTTGTTTGGTTATCTTGCAATCCCGAGATAATCGTCTCCATGCTCCAAATCCATTTTAAAGCCATTTTTAAGGCATTTCGCGCATACATGAAATGAACACATTTTTCTCCAAAACTATAACAGATGCAAGCTTGTCCTGTTTGGTGGAGATGATATTTAATAAAATAAGTAGAAATCCACTAAAAGTTTTGTTTGGTTATCTTGCAATCCCGAGATAATCGTCTCCATGCTCCAAATCCATTTTAAAGCCATTTTTAAGGCATTTCGCGCATACATGAAATGAACACATTTTTCTCCAAAACTATAACAGATGCAAGCTTGTCCTGTTTGGTGGAGATGATATTTAATAAAATAAGTAGAAATCCACTAAAAGTTTTGTTTGGTTATCTTGCAATCCCGAGATAATCGTCTCCATGCTCCAAATCCATTTTAAAGCCATTTTTAAGGCATTTCGCGCATACATGAAATGAACACATTTTTCTCCAAAACTATAACAGATGCAAGCTTGTCCTGTTTGGTGGAGATGATATTTAATAAAATAAGTAGAAATCCACTAAAAGTTTTGTTTGGTTATCTTGCAATCCCGAGATAATCGTCTCCATGCTCCAAATCCATTTTAAAGCCATTTTTAAGGCATTTCGCGCATACATGAAATGAACACATTTTTCTCCAAAACTATAACAGATGCAAGCTTGTCCTGTTTGGTGGAGATGATATTTAATAAAATAAGTAGAAATCCACTAAAAGTTTTGTTTGGTTATCTTGCAATCCCGAGATAATTGTCTCCATGCTCCAAATCCATTTTAAAGCTATTTTTAAGGCATTTCGCGCATACATGAAATGAACACATTTTTCTCCAAAACTATAAGAGATGCAAGCTTGTCCTGTTTGGTGGAGATGATATTTAATAAAATAAGTAGAAATCCACTAAAAGTTTTGTTTGGTTATATTGCAATCCCGAGATAATCGTCTCCATGCTCCAAATCCATTTTAAAGCCATTTTTAAGGCATTTCGCGCATACATGAAATGAACACATTTTTCTCCAAAACTATAACAGATGCAAGCTTGTCCTGTTTGGTGGAGATGATATTTAATAAAATAAGTAGAAATCCACTAAAAGTTTTGTTTGGTTATCTTGCAATCCCGAGATAATCGTCTCCATGCTCCAAATCCATTTTAAAGCCATTTTTAAGGCATTTCGCGCATACATGAAATGAACACATTTTTCTCCAAAACTATAACAGATGCAAGCTTGTCCTGTTTGGTCGAGATAATATTTAATAAAATAAGTAGAAATCTACTAAAAGTTTCGTTTGTTTATATTGCCATCCTGAGATAATCGTCTCCATGCTCCAAATCCATTTTAAAGCCATTTCAAAGGCATTTTGCGCATACATGAAATGAACACATTTTTCTCCAAAACTATAACACATGCAAGCTTGTCCTGTTTGGTGGAGATGATATTTAATAAAATAAGTAGAAATCCACTAAAAGTTTTGTTTGGTTATCTTGCAATCCCGAGATAATCGTCTCCATGCTCCAAATCCATTTTAAAGCCATTTTTAAGGCATTTCGCGCATACATGAAATGAACACATTTTTCTCCAAAACTATAACAGATGCAAGCTTGTCCTGTTTGGTGGAGATGATATTTAATAAAATAAGTAGAAATCCACTAAAAGTTTTGTTTGGTTATCTTGCAATCCCGAGATAATCGTCTCCATGCTCCAAATCCATTTTAAAGCCATTTTTAAGGCATTTCGCGCATACATGAAATGAACACATTTTTCTCCAAAACTATAACAGATGCAAGCTTGTCCTGTTTGGTCGAGATAATATTTAATAAAATAAGTAGAAATCTACTAAAAGTTTCGTTTGTTTATATTGCCATCCTGAGATAATCGTCTCCATGCTCCAAATCCATTTTAAAGCCATTTCAAAGGCATTTTGCGCATACATGAAATGAACACATTTTTCTCCAAAACTATAACAGATGCAAGCTTGTCCTGTTTGGTGGAGATGATATTTAATAAAATAAGTAGAAATCCACTAAAAGTTTTGTTTGGTTATCTTGCAATCCCGAGATAATCGTCTCCATGCTCCAAATCCATTTTAAAGCCATTTTTAAGGCATTTCGCGCATACATGAAATGAACACATTTTTCTCCAAAACTATAACAGATGCAAGCTTGTCCTGTTTGGTGGAGATGATATTTAATAAAATAAGTAGAAATCCACTAAAAGTTTTGTTTGGTTATCTTGCAATCCCGAGATAATCGTCGCCATGCTCCAAATCCATTTTAAAGCCATTTTAAGGCATTTCGCGCATACATGAAATGAACACATTTTTCTCCAAAACTATAACAGATGCAAGCTTGTCCTGTTTGGTGGAGATGATATTTAATAAAATAAGTAGAAATCCACTAAAAGTTTTGTTTGGTTATATTGCAATCCCGAGATAATCGTCTCCATGCTCCAAATCCATTTTAAAGCCATTTTTAAGGCATTTCGCGCATACATGAAATGAACACATTTTTCTCCAAAACTATAACAGATGCAAGCTTGTCCTGTTTGGTGGAGATGATATTTAATAAAATAAGTAGAAATCCACTAAAAGTTTTGTTTGGTTATTTTGCAATCCCGAGATAATCGTCTCCATGCTCCAAATCCATTTTAAAGCCATTTTTAAGGCATTTCGCGCATACATGAAATGAACACATTTTTCTCCAAAACTATAACAGATGCAAGCTTGTCCTGTTTGGTGGAGATGATATTTAATAAAATAAGTAGAAATCCACTAAAAGTTTTGTTTGGTTATCTTGCAATCCCGAGATAATCGTCTCCATGCTCCAAATCCATTTTAAAGCCATTTTTAAGGCATTTCGCGCATACATGAAATGAACACATTTTTCTCCAAAACTATAACAGATGCAAGCTTGTCCTGTTTGGTGGAGATGATATTTAATAAAATAAGTAGAAATCCACTAAAAGTTTTGTTTGGTTATCTTGCAATCCCGAGATAATTGTCTCCATGCTCCAAATCCATTTTAAAGCTATTTTTAAGGCATTTCGCGCATACATGAAATGAACACATTTTTCTCCAAAACTATAAGAGATGCAAGCTTGTCCTGTTTGGTGGAGATGATATTTAATAAAATAAGTAGAAATCCACTAAAAGTTTTGTTTGGTTATATTGCAATCCCGAGATAATCGTCTCCATGCTCCAAATCCATTTTAAAGCCATTTTTAAGGCATTTCGCGCATACATGAAATGAACACATTTTTCTCCAAAACTATAACAGATGCAAGCTTGTCCTGTTTGGTGGAGATGATATTTAATAAAATAAGTAGAAATCCACTAAAAGTTTTGTTTGGTTATCTTGCAATCCCGAGATAATCGTCTCCATGCTCCAAATCCATTTTAAAGCCATTTTTAAGGCATTTCGCGCATACATGAAATGAACACATTTTTCTCCAAAACTATAACAGATGCAAGCTTGTCCTGTTTGGTCGAGATAATATTTAATAAAATAAGTAGAAATCTACTAAAAGTTTCGTTTGTTTATATTGCCATCCTGAGATAATCGTCTCCATGCTCCAAATCCATTTTAAAGCCATTTCAAAGGCATTTTGCGCATACATGAAATGAACACATTTTTCTCCAAAACTATAACACATGCAAGCTTGTCCTGTTTGGTGGAGATGATATTTAATAAAATAAGTAGAAATCCACTAAAAGTTTTGTTTGGTTATCTTGCAATCCCGAGATAATCGTCTCCATGCTCCAAATCCATTTTAAAGCCATTTTTAAGGCATTTCGCGCATACATGAAATGAACACATTTTTCTCCAAAACTATAACAGATGCAAGCTTGTCCTGTTTGGTGGAGATAATATTTAATAAAATAAGTAGAAATCTACTAAAAGTTTCGTTTGTTTATATTGCCATCCTGAGATAATCGT
Source organism: Anomaloglossus baeobatrachus (assembly GCF_048569485.1). Lineage (NCBI taxonomy): Eukaryota > Metazoa > Chordata > Amphibia > Anura > Aromobatidae > Anomaloglossus > Anomaloglossus baeobatrachus. Next base: position 61,073 of record NW_027442142.1, on the reverse strand, counting down.
CTCCATGCTCCAAATCCATTTTAAAGCCATTTCAAAGGCATTTTGCGCATACATGAAATGAACACATTTTTCTCCAAAACTATAACACATGCAAGCTTGTCCTGTTTGGTGGAGATGATATTTAATAAAATAAGTAGAAATCCACTAAAAGTTTTGTTTGGTTATCTTGCAATCCCGAGATAATCGTCTCCATGCTCCAAATCCATTTTAAAGCCATTTCAAAGGCATTTTGCGCATACATGAAATGAACACATTTTTCTCCAAAACTATAACACATGCAAGCTTGTCCTGTTTGGTGGAGATGATATTTAATAAAATAAGTAGAAATCCACTAAAAGTTTTGTTTGGTTATCTTGCAATCCCGAGATAATCGTCTCCATGCTCCAAATCCATTTTAAAGCCATTTTTAAGGCATTTCGCGCATACATGAAATGAACACATTTTTCTCCAAAACTATAACAGATGCAAGCTTGTCCTGTTTGGTGGAGATGATATTTAATAAAATAAGTAGAAATCCACTAAAAGTTTTGTTTGGTTATCTTGCAATCCCGAGATAATCGTCTCCATGCTCCAAATCCATTTTAAAGCCATTTTTAAGGCATTTCGCGCATACATGAAATGAACACATTTTTCTCCAAAACTATAACAGATGCAAGCTTGTCCTGTTTGGTGGAGATGATATTTAATAAAATAAGTAGAAATCCACTAAAAGTTTTGTTTGGTTATCTTGCAATCCCGAGATAATCGTCTCCATGCTCCAAATCAATTTTAAAGCCATTTTTAAGGCATTTCGCGCATACATGAAATGAACACATTTTTCTCCAAAACTATAACAGATGCAAGCTTGTCCTGTTTGGTGGAGATGATATTTAATAAAATAAGTAGAAATCCACTAAAAGTTTTGTTTGGTTATCTTGAAAAACCCGAGATAATCGTCTCCATGCTCCAAATCCATTTTAAAGCCATTTTTAAGGCATTTCGCGCATACATGAAATGAACACATTTTTCTCCAAAACTATAACAGATGCAAGCTTGTCCTGTTTGGTGGAGATGATATTTAATAAAATAAGTAGAAATCCACTAAAAGTTTTGTTTGGTTATCTTGCAATCCCGAGATAATCGTCTCCATGCTCCAAATCCATTTTAAAGCCATTTTTAAGGCATTTCGCGCATACATGAAATGAACACATTTTTCTCCAAAACTATAACAGATGCAAGCTTGTCCTGTTTGGTGGAGATGATATTTAATAAAATAAGTAGAAATCCACTAAAAGTTTTGTTTGGTTATCTTGCAATCCCGAGATAATCGTCTCCATGCTCCAAATCCATTTTAAAGCCATTTTTAAGGCATTTCGCGCATACATGAAATGAACACATTTTTCTCCAAAACTATAACAGATGCAAGCTTGTCCTGTTTGGTGGAGATGATATTTAATAAAATAAGTAGAAATCCACTAAAAGTTTTGTTTGGTTATCTTGCAATCCCGAGATAATCGTCTCCATGCTCCAAATCCATTTTAAAGCCATTTCAAAGGCATTTTGCGCATACATGAAATGAACACATTTTTCTCCAAAACTATAACACATGCAAGCTTGTCCTGTTTGGTGGAGATGATATTTAATAAAATAAGTAGAAATCCACTAAAAGTTTTGTTTGGTTATCTTGCAATCCCGAGATAATCGTCTCCATTATCCAAATCCATTTTAAAGCCATTTTTAAGGCATTTCGCGCATACATGAAATGAACACATTTTTCTCCAAAACTATAACAGATGCAAGCTTGTCCTGTTTGGTGGAGATGATATTTAATAAAATAAGTAGAAATCCACTAAAAGTTTTGTTTGGTTATCTTGCAATCCCGAGATAATCGTCTCCATGCTCCAAATCCATTTTAAAGCCATTTTTAAGGCATTTCGCGCATACATGAAATGAACACATTTTTCTCCAAAACTATAACAGATGCAAGCTTGTCCTGTTTGGTGGAGATGATATTTAATAAAATAAGTAGAAATCCACTAAAAGTTTTGTTTGGTTATCTTGCAATCCCGAGATAATCGTCTCCATGCTCCAAATCCATTTTAAAGCCATTTTTAAGGCATTTCGCGCATACATGAAATAAACACATTTTTCTCCAAAACTATAACAGATGCAAGCTTGTCCTGTTTGGTGGAGAAGATATTTAATAAAATAAGTAGAAATCCACTAAAAGTTTTGTTTGGTTATCTTGCAATCCCGAGATAATCGTCTCCATGCTCCAAATCCATTTTAAAGCCATTTTTAAGGCATTTCGCGCATACATGAAATGAACACATTTTTCTCCAAAACTATAACAGATGCAAGCTTGTCCTGTTTGGTGGAGATGATATTTAATAAAATAAGTAGAAATCCACTAAAAGTTTTGTTTGGTTATCTTGCAATCCCGAGATAATCGTCTCCATGCTCCAAATCCATTTTAAAGCCATTTTTAAGGCATTTCGCGCATACATGAAATGAACACATTTTTCTCCAAAACTATAACAGATGCAAGCTTGTCCTGTTTGGTGGAGATGATATTTAATAAAATAAGTAGAAATCCACTAAAAGTTTTGTTTGGTTATCTTGCAATCCCGAGATAATCGTCTCCATGCTCCAAATCCATTTTAAAGCCATTTTTAAGGCATTTCGCGCATACATGAAATGAACACATTTTTCTCCAAAACTATAACAGATGCAAGCTTGTCCTGTTTGGTGGAGATGATATTTAATAAAATAAGTAGAAATCCACTAAAAGTTTTGTTTGGTTATCTTGCAATCCCGAGATAATCGTCTCCATGCTCCAAATCCATTTTAAAGCCATTTTTAAGGCATTTCGCGCATACATGAAATGAACACATTTTTCTCCAAAACTATAACAGATGCAAGCTTGTCCTGTTTGGTGGAGATAATATTTAATAAAATAAGTAGAAATCTACTAAGAGTTTCGTTTGTTTATATTGCCATCCTGAGATAATCGTCTCCATGCTCCAAATCCATTTTAAAGCCATTTCAAAGGCATTTTGCGCATACATGAAATGAACACATTTTTCTCCAAAACTATAACACATGCAAGCTTGTCCTGTTTGGTGGAGATGATATTTAATAAAATAAGTAGAAATCCACTAAAAGTTTTGTTTGGTTATCTTGCAATCCCGAGATAATCGTCTCCATGCTCCAAATCCATTTTAAAGCCATTTTTAAGGCATTTCGCGCATACATGAAATAAACACATTTTTCTCCAAAACTATAACAGATGCAAGCTTGTCCTGTTTGGTGGAGATGATATTTAATAAAATAAGTAGAAATCCACTAAAAGTTTTGTTTGGTTATCTTGCAATCCCGAGATAATCGTCTCCATGCTCCAAATCCATTTTAAAGCCATTTTTAAGGCATTTCGCGCATACATGAAATGAACACATTTTTCTCCAAAACTATAACAGATGCAAGCTTGTCCTGTTTGGTGGAGATGATATTTAATAAAATAAGTAGAAATCCACTAAAAGTTTTGTTTGGTTATCTTGCAATCCCGAGATAATCGTCTCCATGCTCCAAATCCATTTTAAAGCCATTTTTAAGGCATTTCGCGCATACATGAAATGAACACATTTTTCTCCAAAACTATAACAGATGCAAGCTTGTCCTGTTTGGTGGAGATGATATTTAATAAAATAAGTAGAAATCCACTAAAAGTTTTGTTTGGTTATCTTGCAATCCCGAGATAATCGTCTCCATGCTCCAAATCCATTTTAAAGCCATTTTTAAGGCATTTCGCGCATACATGAAATGAACACATTTTTCTCCAAAACTATAACAGATGCAAGCTTGTCCTGTTTGGTGGAGATGATATTTAATAAAATAAGTAGAAATCCACTAAAAGTTTTGTTTGGTTATCTTGCAATCCCGAGATAATCGTCTCCATGCTCCAAATCCATTTTAAAGCCATTTTTAAGGCATTTCGCGCATACATGAAATGAACACATTTTTCTCCAAAACTATAACAGATGCAAGCTTGTCCTGTTTGGTGGAGATTATATTTAATAAAATAAGTAGAAATCCACTAAAAGTTTTGTTTGGTTATCTTGCAATCCCGAGATAATCGTCTCCATGCTCCAAATCCATTTTAAAGCCATTTTTAAGGCATTTCGCGCATACATGAAATGAACACATTTTTCTCCAAAACTATAACAGATGCAAGCTTGTCCTGTTTGGTGGAGATGATATTTAATAAAATAAGTAGAAATCCACTAAAAGTTTTGTTTGGTTATCTTGCAATCCCGAGATAATCGTCTCCATGCTCCAAATCCATTTTAAAGCCATTTTTAAGGCATTTCGCGCATACATGAAATGAACACATTTTTCTCCAAAACTATAACAGATGCAAGCTTGTCCTGTTTGGTGGAGATGATATTTAATAAAATAAGTAGAAATCCACTAAAAGTTTTGTTTGGTTATCTTGCAATCCCGAGATAATCGTCTCAATGCTCCAAATCCATTTTAAAGCCATTTTTAAGGCATTTCGCGCATACATGAAATGAACACATTTTTCTCCAAAACTATAACAGATGCAAGCTTGTCCTGTTTGGTGGAGATGATATTTAATAAAATAAGTAGAAATCCACTAAAAGTTTTGTTTGGTTATCTTGCAATCCCGAGATAATCGTCTCCATGCTCCAAATCCATTTTAAAGCCATTTTTAAGGCATTTCGCGCATACATGAAATGAACACATTTTTCTCCAAAACTATAACAGATGCAAGCTTGTCCTGTTTGGTGGAGATGATATTTAATAAAATAAGTAGAAATCCACTAAAAGTTTTGTTTGGTTATATTGCAATCCCGAGATAATCGTCTCCATGCTCCAAATCCATTTTAAAGCCATTTTTAAGGCATTTCGCGCATACATGAAATGAACACATTTTTCTCCAAAACTATAACAGATGCAAGCTTGTCCTGTTTGGTGGAGATGATATTTAATAAAATAAGTAGAAATCCACTAAAAGTTTTGTTTGGTTATCTTGCAATCCCGAGATAATCGTCTCCATGCTCCAAATCCATTTTAAAGCCATTTTAAGGCATTTCGCGCATACATGAAATGAACACATTTTTCTCCAAAACTATAACAGATGAAAGCTTGTCCTGTTTGGTGGAGATGATATTTAATAAAATAAGTAGAAATCCACTAAAAGTTTTGTTTGGTTATCTTGCAATTCCGAGATAATCGTCTCCATGCTCCAAATCCATTTTAAAGCCATTTTTAAGGCATTTCGCGCATACATGAAATGAACACATTTTTCTCCAAAACTATAACAGATGCAAGCTTTTCCTGTTTGGTGGAGATGATATTTAATAAAATAAGTAGAAATCCACTAAAAGTTTTGTTTGGTTATCTTGCAATCCCGAGATAATCGTCTCCATGCTCCAAATCCATTTTAAAGCCATTTTTAAGGCATTTCGCGCATACATAAAATGAACACATTTTTCTCCAAAACTATAACAGATGCAAGCTTGTCCTGTTTGGTGGAGATAATATTTAATAAAATAAGTAGAAATCTACTAAAAGTTTCGTTTGTTTATATTGCCATCCTGAGATAATCGTCTCCATGCTCCAAATCCATTTTAAAGCCATTTCAAAGGCATTTTGCGCATACATGAAATGAACACATTTTTCTCCAAAACTATAACACATGCAAGCTTGTCCTGTTTGGTGGAGATGATATTTAATAAAATAAGTAGAAATCCACTAAAAGTTTTGTTTGGTTATCTTGCAATCCCGAGATAATCGTCTCCATGCTCCAAATCCATTTTAAAGCCATTTTTAAGGCATTTCGCGCATACATGAAATAAACACATTTTTCTCCAAAACTATAACAGATGCAAGCTTGTCCTGTTTGGTGGAGAAGATATTTAATAAAATAAGTAGAAATCCACTAAAAGTTTTGTTTGGTTATCTTGCAATCCCGAGATAATCGTCTCCATGCTCCAAATCCATTTTAAAGCCATTTTTAAGGCATTTCGCGCATACATGAAATGAACACATTTTTCTCCAAAACTATAACAGATGCAAGCTTGTCCTGTTTGGTGGAGATGATATTTAATAAAATAAGTAGAAATCCACTAAAAGTTTTGTTTGGTTATCTTGCAATCCCGAGATAATCGTCTCCATGCTCCAAATCCATTTTAAAGCCATTTTTAAGGCATTTCGCGCATACATGAAATGAACACATTTTTCTCCAAAACTATAACAGATGCAAGCTTGTCCTGTTTGGTGGAGATGATATTTAATAAAATAAGTAGAAATCCACTAAAAGTTTTGTTTGGTTATCTTGCAATCCCGAGATAATCGTCTCCATGCTCCAAATCCATTTTAAAGCCATTTTTAAGGCATTTCGCGCATACATGAAATGAACACATTTTTCTCCAAAACTATAACAGATGCAAGCTTGTCCTGTTTGGTGGAGATGATATTTAATAAAATAAGTAGAAATCCACTAAAAGTTTTGTTTGGTTATCTTGCAATCCCGAGATAATCGTCTCCATGCTCCAAATCCATTTTAAAGCCATTTTTAAGGCATTTCGCGCATACATGAAATGAACACATTTTTCTCCAAAACTATAACAGATGCAAGCTTGTCCTGTTTGGTGGAGATAATATTTAATAAAATAAGTAGAAATCTACTAAAAGTTTCGTTTGTTTATATTGCCATCCTGAGATAATCGTCTCCATGCTCCAAATCCATTTTAAAGCCATTTCAAAGGCATTTTGCGCATACATGAAATGAACACATTTTTCTCCAAAACTATAACACATGCAAGCTTGTCCTGTTTGGTGGAGATGATATTTAATAAAATAAGTAGAAATCCACTAAAAGTTTTGTTTGGTTATCTTGCAATCCCGAGATAATCGTCTCCATGCTCCAAATCCATTTTAAAGCCATTTTTAAGGCATTTCGCGCATACATGAAATAAACACATTTTTCTCCAAAACTATAACAGATGCAAGCTTGTCCTGTTTGGTGGAGATGATATTTAATAAAATAAGTAGAAATCCACTAAAAGTTTTGTTTGGTTATCTTGCAATCCCGAGATAATCGTCTCCATGCTCCAAATCCATTTTAAAGCCATTTTTAAGGCATTTCGCGCATACATGAAATGAACACATTTTTCTCCAAAACTATAACAGATGCAAGCTTGTCCTGTTTGGTGGAGATGATATTTAATAAAATAAGTAGAAATCCACTAAAAGTTTTGTTTGGTTATCTTGCAATCCCGAGATAATCGTCTCCATGCTCCAAATCCATTTTAAAGCCATTTTTAAGGCATTTCGCGCATACATGAAATGAACACATTTTTCTCCAAAACTATAACAGATGCAAGCTTGTCCTGTTTGGTGGAGATGATATTTAATAAAATAAGTAGAAATCCACTAAAAGTTTTGTTTGGTTATCTTGCAATCCCGAGATAATCGTCTCCATGCTCCAAATCCATTTTAAAGCCATTTTTAAGGCATTTCGCGCATACATGAAATGAACACATTTTTCTCCAAAACTATAACAGATGCAAGCTTGTCCTGTTTGGTGGAGATGATATTTAATAAAATAAGTAGAAATCCACTAAAAGTTTTGTTTGGTTATCTTGCAATCCCGAGATAATCGTCTCCATGCTCCAAATCCATTTTAAAGCCATTTTTAAGGCATTTCGCGCATACATGAAATGAACACATTTTTCTCCAAAACTATAACAGATGCAAGCTTGTCCTGTTTGGTGGAGATGATATTTAATAAAATAAGTAGAAATCCACTAAAAGTTTTGTTTGGTTATCTTGCAATCCCGAGATAATCGTCTCCATGCTCCAAATCCATTTTAAAGCCATTTTTAAGGCATTTCGCGCATACATGAAATGAACACATTTTTCTCCAAAACTATAACAGATGCAAGCTTGTCCTGTTTGGTGGAGATGATATTTAATAAAATAAGTAGAAATCCACTAAACGTTTTGTTTGGTTATCTTGCAATCCCGAGATAATCGTCTCCATGCTCCAAATCCATTTTAAAGCCATTTTTAAGGCATTTCGCGCATACATGAAATGAACACATTTTTCTCCAAAACTATAACAGATGCAAGCTTGTCCTGTTTGGTGGAGATGATATTTAATAAAATAGGTAGAAATCCACTAAAAGTTTTGTTTGGTTATATTGCAATCCCGAGATAATCGTCTCCATGCTCCAAATCCATTTTAAAGCCATTTTTAAGGCATTTCGCGCATACATGAAATGAACACATTTTTCTCCAAAACTATAACAGATGCAAGCTTGTCCTGTTTGGTGGAGATGATATTTAATAAAATAAGTAGAAATCCACTAAAAGTTTTGTTTGGTTATCTTGCAATCCCGAGATAATCGTCTCCATGCTCCAGATCCATTTTAAAGCCATTTTTAAGGCATTTCGCGCATACATGAAATGAACACATTTTTCTCCAAAACTATAACAGATGCAAGCTTGTCCTGTTTGGTGGAGATGATATTTAATAAAATAAGTAGAAATCCACTAAAAGTTTTGTTTGGTTATCTTGCAATCCCGAGATAATCGTCTCCATGCTCCAAATCCATTTTAAAGCCATTTTTAAGGCATTTCGCGCATACATGAAATGAACACATTTTTCTCCAAAACTATAACAGATGCAAGCTTGTCCTGTTTGGTGGGAATGATATTTAATAAAATAAGTAGAAATCCACTAAAAGTTTTGTTTGGTTATCTTGCAATCCCGAGATAATCGTCTCCATGCTCCAAATCCATTTTAAAGCCATTTTTAAGGCATTTTGCGCATTCATGAAATGAACACATTTTTCTCCAAAACTATAACAGATGCAAGCTTGTCCTGTTTGGTGGAGATGATATTTAATAAAATAAGTAGAAATCCACTAAAAGTTTTGTTTGGTTATCTTGCAATCCCGAGATAATTGTCTCCATGCTCCAAATCCATTTTAAAGCCATTTTTAAGGCATTTCGCGCATACATGAAATGAACACATTTTTCTCCAAAACTATAACAGATGCAAGCTTGTCCTGTTTGGTGGAGATGATATTTAATAAAATAAGTAGAAATCCACTAAAAGTTTTGTTTGGTTATCTTGCAATCCCGAGATAATCGTCTCCATGCTCCAAATCCATTTTAAAGCCATTTTTAAGGCATTTCGCGCATACATGAAATGAACACATTTTTCTCCAAAACTATAACAGATGCAAGCTTGTCCTGTTTGGTGGAGATGATATTTAATAAAATAAGTAGAAATCCACTAAAAGTTTTGTTTGGTTATCTTGCAATCCCGAGATAATCGTCTCCATGCTCCAAATCCATTCTAAAGCCATTTTTAAGGCATTTCGCGCATACATGAAATGAACACATTTTTCTCCAAAACTATAACAGATGCAAGCTTGTCCTGTTTGGTGGAGATGATATTTAATAAAATAAGTAGAAATCCACTAAAAGTTTTGTTTGGTTATCTTGCAATCCCGAGATAATCGTCTCCATGCTCCAAATCCATTTTAAAGCCATTTTTAAGGCATTTCGCGCATACATGAAATGAACACATTTTTCTCCAAAACTATAACAGATGCAAGCTTGTCCTGTTTGGTGGAGATGATATTTAATAAAATAAGTAGAAATCCACTAAACGTTTTGTTTGGTTATCTTGCAATCCCGAGATAATCGTCTCCATGCTCCAAATCCATTTTAAAGCCATTTTTAAGGCATTTCGCGCATACATGAAATGAACACATTTTTCTCCAAAACTATAACAGATGCAAGCTTGTCCTGTTTGGTGGAGATGATATTTGATAAAATAAGTAGAAATCCACTAAAAGTTTTGTTTGGTTATCTTGCAATCCCGAGATAATCGTCTCCATGCTCCAAATCCATTTTAAAGCCATTTTTAAGGCATTTCGCGCATACATGAAATGAACACATTTTTCTCCAAAACTATAACAGATGCAAGCTTGTCCTGTTTGGTGGAGATGATATTTAATAAAATAAGTAGAAATCCACTAAAAGTTTTGTTTGGTTATCTTGCAATCCCGAGATAATCGTCTCCATGTTCCAAATCCATTTTAAAGCCATTTTTAAGGCATTTCGCGCATACATGAAATGAACACATTTTTCTCCAAAACTATAACAGATGCAAGCTTGTCCTGTTTGGTGGAGATGATATTTAATAAAATAAGTAGAAATCCACTAAAATTTTTGTTTGGTTATCTTGCAATCCCGAGATAATCGTCTCCATGCTCCAAATCCATTTTAAAGCCATTTCAAAGGCATTTTGCGCATACATGAAATGAACACATTTTTCTCCAAAACTATAACACATGCAAGCTTGTCCTGTTTGGTGGAGATGATATTTAATAAAATAAGTAGAAATCCACTAAAAGTTTTGTTTGGTTATCTTGCAATCCCGAGATAATCGTCTCCATGCTCCAAATCCATTTTAACGCCATTTTTAAGGCATTTCGCGCATACATGAAATGAACACATTTTTCTCCAAAACTATAACAGATGCAAGCTTGTCCTGTTTGGTGGAGATGATATTTAATAAAATAAGTAGAAATCCACTAAAAGTTTTGTTTGGTTATCTTGCAATCCCGAGATAATCGTCTCCATGCTCCAAATCCATTTTAAAGCCATTTTTAAGGCATTTCGCGCATACATGAAATGAACACATTTTTCTCCAAAACTATAACAGATGCAAGCTTGTCCTGTTTGGTGGAGATAATATTTAATAAAATAAGTAGAAATCTACTAAAAGTTTCGTTTGTTTATATTGCCATCCTGAGATAATCGTCTCCATGCTCCAAATCCATTTTAAAGCCATTTCAAAGGCATTTTGCGCATACATGAAATGAACACATTTTTCTCCAAAACTATAACACATGCAAGCTTGTCCTGTTTGGTGGAGATGATATTTAATAAAATAAGTAGAAATCCACTAAATGTTTTGTTTGGTTATCTTGCAATCCCGAGATAATCGTCTCCATGCTCCAAATCCATTTTAAAGCCATTTTAAGGCATTTCGCGCATACATGAAATAAACACATTTTTCTCCAAAACTATAACAGATGCAAGCTTGTCCTGTTTGGTGGAGATGATATTTAATAAAATAAGTAGAAATCCACTAAAAGTTTTGTTTGGTTATCTTGCAATCCCGAGATAATCGTCTCCATGCTCCAAATCCATTTTAAAGCCATTTTTAAGGCATTTCGCGCATACATGAAATGAACACATTTTTCTCCAAAACTATAACAGATGCAAGCTTGTCCTGTTTGGTGGAGATGATATTTAATAAAATAAGTAGAAATCCACTAAAAGTTTTGTTTGGTTATATTGCAATCCCGAGATAATCGTCTCCATGCTCCAAATCCATTTTAAAGCCATTTTTAAGGCATTTCGCGCATACATGAAATGAACACATTTTTCTCCAAAACTATAACAGATGCAAGCTTGTCCTGTTTGGTGGAGATGATATTTAATAAAATAAGTAGAAATCCACTAAAAGTTTTGTTTGGTTATCTTGCAATCCCGAGATAATCGTCTCCATGCTCCAAATCCATTTTAAAGCCATTTTTAAGGCATTTCGCGCATACATGAAATGAACACATTTTTCTCCAAAACTATAACAGATGCAAGCTTGTCCTGTTTGGTGGAGATGATATTTAATAAAATAAGTAGAAATCCACTAAAAGTTTTGTTTGGTTATCTTGCAATCCCGAGATAATCGTCTCCATGCTCCAAATCCATTTTAAAGCCATTTTTAAGGCATTTCGCGCATACATGAAATGAACACATTTTTCTCCAAAACTATAACAGATGCAAGCTTGTCCTGTTTGGTGGAGATGATATTTAATAAAATAAGTAGAAATCCACTAAAAGTTTTGTTTGGTTATCTTGCAATCCCGAGATAATCGTCTCCATGCTCCAAATCCATTTTAAAGCCATTTTTAAGGCATTTCGCGCATACATGAAATGAACACATTTTTCTCCAAAACTATAACAGATGCAAGCTTGTCCTGTTTGGTGGAGATGATATTTAATAAAATAAGTAGAAATCCACTAAAAGTTTTGTTTGGTTATCTTGCAATCCCGAGATAATCGTCTCCATGCTCCAAATCCATTTTAAAGCCATTTTTAAGGCATTTCGCGCATACATGAAATGAACACATTTTTCTCCAAAACTATAACAGATGCAAGCTTGTCCTGTTTGGTGGAGATGATATTTAATAAAATAAGTAGAAATCCACTAAAAGTTTTGTTTGGTTATCTTGCAATCCCGAGATAATCGTCTCCATGCTCCAAATCCATTTTAAAGCCATTTTAAGGCATTTCGCGCATACATGAAATAAACACATTTTTCTCCAAAACTATAACAGATGCAAGCTTGTCCTGTTTGGTGGAGATGATATTTAATAAAATAAGTAGAAATCCACTAAAAGTTTTGTTTGGTTATCTTGCAATCCCGAGATAATCGTCTCCATGCTCCAAATCCATTTTAAAGCCATTTTTAAGGCATTTCGCGCATACATGAAATGAACACATTTTTCTCCAAAACTATAACAGATGCAAGCTTGTCCTGTTTGGTGGAGATGATATTTAATAAAATAAGTAGAAATCCACTAAAAGTTTTGTTTGGTTATATTGCAATCCCGAGATAATCGTCTCCATGCTCCAAATCCATTTTAAAGCCATTTTTAAGGCATTTCGCGCATACATGAAATGAACACATTTTTCTCCAAAACTATAACAGATGCAAGCTTGTCCTGTTTGGTGGAGATGATATTTAATAAAATAAGTAGAAATCCACTAAAAGTTTTGTTTGGTTATCTTGCAATCCCGAGATAATCGTCTCCATGCTCCAAATCCATTTTAAAGCCATTTTTAAGGCATTTCGCGCATACATGAAATGAACACATTTTTCTCCAAAACTATAACAGATGCAAGCTTGTCCTGTTTGGTGGAGATGATATTTAATAAAATAAGTAGAAATCCACTAAAAGTTTTGTTTGGTTATCTTGCAATCCCGAGATAATCGTCTCCATGCTCCAAATCCATTTTAAAGCCATTTTTAAGGCATTTCGCGCATACATGAAATGAACACATTTTTCTCCAAAACTATAACAGATGCAAGCTTGTCCTGTTTGGTGGAGATGATATTTAATAAAATAAGTAGAAATCCACTAAAAGTTTTGTTTGGTTATCTTGCAATCCCGAGATAATCGTCTCCATGCTCAAAATCCATTTTAAAGCCATTTTTAAGGCATTTCGCGCATACATGAAATGAACACATTTTTCTCCAAAACTATAACAGATGCAAGCTTGTCCTGTTTGGTGGAGATGATATTTAATAAAATAAGTAGAAATCCACTAAAAGTTTTGTTTGGTTATCTTGCAATCCCGAGATAATCGTCTCCATGCTCCAAATCCATTTTAAAGCCATTTTTAAGGCATTTCGCGCATACATGAAATGAACACATTTTTCTCCAAAACTATAACAGATGCAAGCTTGTCCTGTTTGGTGGAGATGATATTTAATAAAATAAGTAGAAATCCACTAAAAGTTTTGTTTGGTTATCTTGCAATCCCGAGATAATCGTCTCCATGTTCCAAATCCATTTTAAAGCCATTTTTAAGGCATTTCGCGCATACATGAAATGAACACATTTTTCTCCAAAACTATAACAGATGCAAGCTTGTCCTGTTTGGTGGAGATGATATTTAATAAAATAAGTAGAAATCCACTAAAATTTTTGTTTGGTTATCTTGCAATCCCGAGATAATCGTCTCCATGCTCCAAATCCATTTTAAAGCCATTTCAAAGGCATTTTGCGCATACATGAAATGAACACATTTTTCTCCAAAACTATAACACATGCAAGCTTGTCCTGTTTGGTGGAGATGATATTTAATAAAATAAGTAGAAATCCACTAAAAGTTTTGTTTGGTTATCTTGCAATCCCGAGATAATCGTCTCCATGCTCCAAATCCATTTTAAAGCCATTTTTAAGGCATTTCGCGCATACATGAAATGAACACATTTTTCTCCAAAACTATAACAGATGCAAGCTTGTCCTGTTTGGTGGAGATGATATTTAATAAAATAAGTAGAAATCCACTAAAAGTTTTGTTTGGTTATCTTGCAATCCCGAGATAATCGTCTCCATGCTCCAAATCCATTTTAAAGCCATTTTTAAGGCATTTCGCGCATACATGAAATGAACACATTTTTCTCCAAAACTATAACAGATGCAAGCTTGTCCTGTTTGGTGGAGATAATATTTAATAAAATAAGTAGAAATCTACTAAAAGTTTCGTTTGTTTATATTGCCATCCTGAGATAATCGTCTCCATGCTCCAAATCCATTTTAAAGCCATTTCAAAGGCATTTTGCGCATACATGAAATGAACACATTTTTCTCCAAAACTATAACACATGCAAGCTTGTCCTGTTTGGTGGAGATGATATTTAATAAAATAAGTAGAAATCCACTAAAAGTTTTGTTTGGTTATCTTGCAATCCCGAGATAATCGTCTCCATGCTCCAAATCCATTTTAAAGCCATTTTTAAGGCATTTCGCGCATACATGAAATAAACACATTTTTCTCCAAAACTATAACAGATGCAAGCTTGTCCTGTTTGGTGGAGATGATATTTAATAAAATAAGTAGAAATCCACTAAAAGTTTTGTTTGGTTATCTTGCAATCCCGAGATAATCGTCTCCATGCTCCAAATCCATTTTAAAGCCATTTTTAAGGCATTTCGCGCATACATGAAATGAACACATTTTTCTCCAAAACTATAACAGATGCAAGCTTGTCCTGTTTGGTGGAGATGATATTTAATAAAATAAGTAGAAATCCACTAAAAGTTTTGTTTGGTTATCTTGCAATCCCGAGATAATCGTCTCCATGCTCCAAATCCATTTTAAAGCCATTTCAAAGGCATTTTGCGCATACATGAAATGAACACATTTTTCTCCAAAACTATAACACATGCAAGCTTGTCCTGTTTGGTGGAGATGATATTTAATAAAATAAGTAGAAATCCACTAAAAGTTTTGTTTGGTTATCTTGCAATCCCGAGATAATCGTCTCCATGCTCCAAATCCATTTTAAAGCCATTTTTAAGGCATTTCGCGCATACATGAAATGAACACATTTTTCTCCAAAACTATAACAGATGCAAGCTTGTCCTGTTTGGTGGAGATGATATTTAATAAAATAAGTAGAAATTTACTAAAAGTTTTGTTTGGTTATCTTGCAATCCCGAGATAATCGTCTCCATGCTCCAAATCCATTTTAAAGCCATTTTTAAGGCATTTCGCGCATACATGAAATGAACACATTTTTCTCCAAAACTATAACAGATGCAAAGCTTGTCCTGTTTGGTGGAGATGATATTTAATAAAATAAGTAGAAATCCACTAAAAGTTTTGTTTGGTTATCTTGCAATCCCGAGATAATCGTCTCCATGCTCCAAATCCATTTTAAAGCAATTTTTAAGGCATTTCGCGCATACATGAAATGAACACATTTTTCTCCAAAACTATAACAGATGCAAGCTTGTCCTGTTTGGTGGAGATGATATTTAATAAAATAAGTAGAAATCCACTAAAAGTTTTGTTTGGTTATCTTGCAATCCCGAGATAATCGTCTCCATGCTCCAAATCCATTTTAAAGCCATTTTTAAGGCATTTCGCGCATACATGAAATGAACACATTTTTCTCCAAAACTATAACAGATGCAAGCTTGTCCTGTTTGGTGGAGATGATATTTAATAAAATAAGTAGAAATCCACTAAAAGTTTTGTTTGGTTATCTTGCAATCCCGAGATAATCGTCTCCATGCTCCAAATCCATTTTAAAGCCATTTTTAAGGCATTTCGCGCATACATGAAATGAACACATTTTTCTCCAAAACTATAACAGATGCAAGCTTGTCCTGTTTGGTGGAGATGATATTTAATAAAATAAGTAGAAATCCACTAAAAGTTTTGTTTGGTTATCTTGCAATCCCGAGATAATCGTCTCCATGCTCAAAATCCATTTTAAAGCCATTTTTAAGGCATTTCGCGCATACATGAAATGAACACATTTTTCTCCAAAACTATAACAGATGCAAGCTTGTCCTGTTTGGTGGAGATGATATTTAATAAAATAAGTAGAAATCCACTAAAAGTTTTGTTTGGTTATCTTGCAATCCCGAGATAATCGTCTCCATGCTCCAAATCCATTTTAAAGCCATTTTTAAGGCATTTCGCGCATACATGAAATGAACACATTTTTCTCCAAAACTATAACAGATGCAAGCTTGTCCTGTTTGGTGGAGATGATATTTAATAAAATAAGTAGAAATCCACTAAAAGTTTTGTTTGGTTATCTTGCAATCCCGAGATAATCGTCTCCATGTTCCAAATCCATTTTAAAGCCATTTTTAAGGCATTTCGCGCATACATGAAATGAACACATTTTTCTCCAAAACTATAACAGATGCAAGCTTGTCCTGTTTGGTGGAGATGATATTTAATAAAATAAGTAGAAATCCACTAAAATTTTTGTTTGGTTATCTTGCAATCCCGAGATAATCGTCTCCATGCTCCAAATCCATTTTAAAGCCATTTCAAAGGCATTTTGCGCATACATGAAATGAACACATTTTTCTCCAAAACTATAACACATGCAAGCTTGTCCTGTTTGGTGGAGATGATATTTAATAAAATAAGTAGAAATCCACTAAAAGTTTTGTTTGGTTATCTTGCAATCCCGAGATAATCGTCTCCATTCTCCAAATCCATTTTAAAGCCATTTTTAAGGCATTTCGCGCATACATGAAATGAACACATTTTTCTCCAAAACTATAACAGATGCAAGCTTGTCCTGTTTGGTGGAGATGATATTTAATAAAATAAGTAGAAATCCACTAAAAGTTTTGTTTGGTTATCTTGCAATCCCGAGATAATCGTCTCCATGCTCCAAATCCATTTTAAAGCCATTTTTAAGGCATTTCGCGCATACATGAAATGAACACATTTTTCTCCAAAACTATAACAGATGCAAGCTTGTCCTGTTTGGTGGAGATAATATTTAATAAAATAAGTAGAAATCTACTAAAAGTTTCGTTTGTTTATATTGCCATCCTGAGATAATCGTCTCCATGCTCCAAATCCATTTTAAAGCCATTTCAAAGGCATTTTGCGCATACATGAAATGAACACATTTTTCTCCAAAACTATAACACATGCAAGCTTGTCCTGTTTGGTGGAGATGATATTTCATAAAATAAGTAGAAATCCACTAAAAGTTTTGTTTGGTTATCTTGCAATCCCGAGATAATCGTCTCCATGCTCCAAATCCATTTTAAAGCCATTTTTAAGGCATTTCGCGCATACATGAAATAAACACATTTTTCTCCAAAACTATAACAGATGCAAGCTTGTCCTGTTTGGTGGAGATGATATTTAATAAAATAAGTAGAAATCCACTAAAAGTTTTGTTTGGTTATCTTGCAATCCCGAGATAATCGTCTCCATGCTCCAAATCCATTTTAAAGCCATTTTTAAGGCATTTCGCGCATACATGAAATGAACACATTTTTCTCCAAAACTGTAACAGATGCAAGCTTGTCCTGTTTGGTGGAGATGATATTTAATAAAATAAGTAGAAATCCACTAAAAGTTTTGTTTGGTTATCTTGCAATCCCGAGATAATCGTCTCCATGCTCCAAATCCATTTTAAAGCCATTTCAAAGGCATTTTGCGCATACATGAAATGAACACATTTTTCTCCAAAACTATAACACATGCAAGCTTGTCCTGTTTGGTGGAGATGATATTTAATAAAATAAGTAGAAATCCACTAAAAGTTTTGTTTGGTTATCTTGCAATCCCGAGATAATCGTCTCCATGCTCCAAATCCATTTTAAAGCCATTTTTAAGGCATTTCGCGCATACATGAAATGAACACATTTTTCTCCAAAACTATAACAGATGCAAGCTTGTCCTGTTTGGTGGAGATGATATTTAATAAAATAAGTAGAAATTTACTAAAAGTTTTGTTTGGTTATCTTGCAATCCCGAGATAATCGTCTCCATGCTCCAAATCCATTTTAAAGCCATTTTTAAGGCATTTCGCGCATATATGAAATGAACACATTTTTCTCCAAAACTATAACAGATGCAAAGCTTGTCCTGTTTGGTGGAGATGATATTTAATAAAATAAGTAGAAATCCACTAAAAGTTTTGTTTGGTTATCTTGCAATCCCGAGATAATCGTCTCCATGCTCCAAATCCATTTTAAAGCAATTTTTAAGGCATTTCGCGCATACATGAAATGAACACATTTTTCTCCAAAACTATAACAGATGCAAGCTTGTCCTGTTTGGTGGAGATGATATTTAATAAAATAAGTAGAAATCCACTAAAAGTTTTGTTTGGTTATATTGCAATCCCGAGATAATCGTCTCCATGCTCCAAATCCATTTTAAAGCCATTTTTAAGGCATTTCGCGCATACATGAAATGAACACATTTTTCTCCAAAACTATAACAGATGCAAGCTTGTCCTGTTTGGTGGAGATGATATTTAATAAAATAAGTAGAAATCCACTAAAAGTTTTGTTTGGTTATCTTGCAATCCCGAGATAATCGTCTCCATGCTCCAAATCCATTTTAAAGCCATTTTTAAGGCATTTCGCGCATACATGAAATGAACACATTTTTCTCCAAAACTATAACAGATGCAAGCTTGTCCTGTTTGGTGGAGATGATATTTAATAAAATAAGTAGAAATCCACTAAAAGTTTTGTTTGGTTATCTTGCAATCCCGAGATAATCGTCTCCATGCTCCAAATCCATTTTAAAGCCATTTTTAAGGCATTTCGCGCATACATGAAATGAACACATTTTTCTCCAAAACTATAACAGATGCAAGCTTGTCCTTTTTGGTGGAGATGATATTTAATAAAATAAGTAGAAATCCACTAAAAGTTTTGTTTGGTTATCTTGCAATCCCGAGATAATCGTCTCCATGCTCCAAATCCATTTGAAAGCCATTTTTAAGGCATTTCGCGCATACATGAAATGAACACATTTTTCTCCAAAACTATAACAGATGCAAGCTTGTCCTGTTTGGTGGAGATGATATTTAATAAAATAAGTAGAAATCCACTAAAAGTTTTGTTTGGTTATCTTGCAATCCCGAGATAATCGTCTCCATGCTCCAAATCCATTTTAAAGCCATTTTTAAGGCATTTCGCGCATACATGAAATGAACACATTTTTCTCCAAAACTATAACAGATGCAAGCTTGTCCTGTTTGGTGGAGATAATATTTAATAAAATAAGTAGAAATCTACTAAAAGTTTCGTTTGTTTATATTGCCATCCTGAGATAATCGTCTCCATGCTCCAAATCCATTTTAAAGCCATTTCAAAGGCATTTTGCGCATACATGAAATGAACACATTTTTCTCCAAAACTATAACACATGCAAGCTTGTCCTGTTTGGTGGAGATGATATTTAATAAAATAAGTAGAAATCCACTAAAAGTTTTGTTTGGTTATCTTGCAATCCCGAGATAATCGTCTCCATGCTCCAAATCCATTTTAAAGCCATTTTTAAGGCATTTCGCGCATACATGAAATGAACACATTTTTCTCCAAAACTATAACAGATGCAAGCTTGTCCTGTTTGGTGGAGATGATATTTAATAAAATAAGTAGAAATCCACTAAAAGTTTTGTTTGGTTATCTTGCAATCCCGAGATAATCGTCTCCATGCTCCAAATCCATTTTAAAGCCATTTTTAAGGCATTTCGCGCATACATGAAATGAACACATTTTTCTCCAAAACTATAACAGATGCAAGCTTGTCCTGTTTGGTGGAGATAATATTTAATAAAATAAGTAGAAATCTACTAAAAGTTTCGTTTGTTTATATTGCCATCCTGATATAATCGTCTCCATGCTCCAAATCCATTTTAAAGCCATTTCAAAGGCATTTTGCGCATACATGAAATGAACACATTTTTCTCCAAAACTATAACACATGCAAGCTTGTCCTGTTTGGTGGAGATGATATTTAATAAAATAAGTAGAAATCCACTAAAAGTTTTGTTTGGTTATCTTGCAATCCCGAGATAATCGTCTCCATGCTCCAAATCCATTTTAAAGCCATTTTTAAGGCATTTCGCGCATACATGAAATGAACACATTTTTCTCCAAAACTATAACAGATGCAAGCTTGTCCTGTTTGGTGGAGATGATATTTAATAAAATAAGTAGAAATCCACTAAAAGTTTTGTTTGGTTATCTTGCAATCCCGAGATAATCGTCTCCATGCTCCAAATCCATTTTAAAGCCATTTTTAAGGCATTTCGCGCATACATGAAATGAACACATTTTTCTCCAAAACTATAACAGATGCAAGCTTGTCCTGTTTGGTGGAGATGATATTTAATAAAATAAGTAGAAATCCACGAAAAGTTTTGTTTGGTTATCTTGCAATCCCGAGATAATCGTCTCCATGCTCCAAATCCATTTTAAAGCCATTTTTAAAGCATTTCGCGCATACATGAAATGAACACATTTTTCTCCAAAACTATAACAGATGCAAGCTTGTCCTGTTTGGTGGAGATGATATTTAATAAAATAAGTAGAAATCCACTAAAAGTTTTGTTTGGTTATCTTGCAATCCCGAGATAATCGTCTCCATGCTCCAAATCCATTTTAAAGCCATTTCAAAGGCATTTTGCGCATACATGAAATGAACACATTTTTCTCCAAAACTATAACACATGCAAGCTTGTCCTGTTTGGTGGAGATGATATTTAATAAAATAAGTAGAAATCCACTAAAAGTTTTGTTTGGTTATCTTGCAATCCCGAGATAATCGTCTCCATGCTCCAAATCCATTTTAAAGCCATTTTTAAGGCATTTCGCGCATACATGAAATGAACACATTTTTCTCCAAAACTATAACAGATGCAAGCTTGTCCTGTTTGGTGGAGATGATATTTAATAAAATAAGTAGAAATCCACTAAAAGTTTTGTTTGGTTATCTTGCAATCCCGAGATAATCATCTCCATGCTCCAAATCCATTTTAAAGCCATTTTTAAGGCATTTCGCGCATACATGAAATGAACACATTTTTCTCCAAAACTATAACAGATGCAAGCTTGTCCTGTTTGGTGGAGATGATATTTAATAAAATAAGTAGAAATCCACTAAAAGTTTTGTTTGGTTATCTTGCAATCCCGAGATAATCGTCTCCATGCTCCAAATCCATTTTAAAGCCATTTTTAAGGCATTTCGCGCATACATGAAATGAACACATTTTTCTCCAAAACTATAACAGATGCAAGCTTGTCCTGTTTGGTGGAGATGATATTTAATAAAATAAGTAGAAATCCACTAAAAGTTTTGTTTGGTTATCTTGCAATCCCGAGATAATCGTCTCCATGCTCCAAATCCATTTTAAAGCCATTTTTAAGGCATTTCGCGCATACATGAAATGAACACATTTTTCTCCAAAACTATAACAGATGCAAGCTTGTCCTGTTTGGTGGAGATGATATTTAATAAAATAAGTAGAAATCCACTAAAAGTTTTGTTTGGTTATCTTGCAATCCCGAGATAATCGTCTCCATGCTCCAAATCCATTTGAAAGCCATTTTTAAGGCATTTCGCGCATACATGAAATGAACACATTTTTCTCCAAAACTATAACAGATGCAAGCTTGTCCTGTTTGGTGGAGATGATATTTAATAAAATAAGTAGAAATCCACTAAAAGTTTTGTTTGGTTATCTTGCAATCCCGAGATAATCGTCTCCATGCTCCAAATCCATTTTAAAGCCATTTTTAAGGCATTTCGCGCATACATGAAATGAACACATTTTTCTCCAAAACTATAACAGATGCAAGCTTGTCCTGTTTGGTGGAGATAATATTTAATAAAATAAGTAGAAATCTACTAAAAGTTTCGTTTGTTTATATTGCCATCCTGAGATAATCGTCTCCATGCTCCAAATCCATTTTAAAGCCATTTCAAAGGCATTTTGCGCATACATGAAATGAACACATTTTTCTCCAAAACTATAACACATGCAAGCTTGTCCTGTTTGGTGGAGATGATATTTAATAAAATAAGTAGAAATCCACTAAAAGTTTTGTTTGGTATCTTGCAATCCCGAGATAATCGTCTCCATGCTCCAAATCCATTTTAAAGCCATTTTTAAGGCATTTCGCGCATACATGAAATGAACCCATTTTTCTCCAAAACTATAACAGATGCAAGCTTGTCCTGTTTGGTGGAGATGATATTTAATAAAATAAGTAGAAATCCACTAAAAGTTTTGTTTGGTTATCTTGCAATCCCGAGATAATCGTCTCCATGCTCCAAATCCATTTTAAAGCCATTTTTAAGGCATTTCGCGCATACATGAAATTAACACATTTTTCTCCAAAACTATAACAGATGCAAGCTTGTCCTGTTTGGTGGAGATAATATTTAATAAAATAAGTAGAAATCTACTAAAAGTTTCGTTTGTTTATATTGCCATCCTGATATAATCGTCTCCATGCTCCAAATCCATTTTAAAGCCATTTCAAAGGCATTTTGCGCATACATGAAATGAACACATTTTTCTCCAAAACTATAACACATGCAAGCTTGTCCTGTTTGGTGGAGATGATATTTAATAAAATAAGTAGAAATCCACTAAAAGTTTTGTTTGGTTATCTTGCAATCCCGAGATAATCGTCTCCATGCTCCAAATCCATTTTAAAGCCATTTTTAAGGCATTTCGCGCATACATGAAATGAACACATTTTTCTCCAAAACTATAACAGATGCAAGCTTGTCCTGTTTGGTGGAGATGATATTTAATAAAATAAGTAGAAATCCACTAAAAGTTTTGTTTGGTTATCTTGCAATCCCGAGATAATCGTCTCCATGCTCCAAATCCATTTTAAAGCCATTTTTAAGGCATTTCGCGCATACATGAAATGAACACATTTTTCTCCAAAACTATAACAGATGCAAGCTTGTCCTGTTTGGTGGAGATGATATTTAATAAAATAAGTAGAAATCCACTAAAAGTTTTGTTTGGTTATCTTGCAATCCCGAGATAATCGTCTCCATGCTCCAAATCCATTTTAAAGCCATTTTTAAAGCATTTCGCGCATACATGAAATGAACACATTTTTCTCCAAAACTATAACAGATGCAAGCTTGTCCTGTTTGGTGGAGATGATATTTAATAAAATAAGTAGAAATCCACTAAAAGTTTTGTTTGGTTATCTTGCAATCCCGAGATAATCGTCTCCATGCTCCAAATCCATTTTAAAGCCATTTCAAAGGCATTTTGCGCATACATGAAATGAACACATTTTTCTCCAAAACTATAACACATGCAAGCTTGTCCTGTTTGGTGAAGATGATATTTAATAAAATAAGTAGAAATCCACTAAAAGTTTTGTTTGGTTATCTTGCAATCCCGAGATAATCGTCTCCATGCTCCAAATCCATTTTAAAGCCATTTTTAAGGCATTTCGCGCATACATGAAATGAACACATTTTTCTCCAAAACTATAACAGATGCAAGCTTGTCCTGTTTGGTGGAGATGATATTTAATAAAATAAGTAGAAATCCACTAAAAGTTTTGTTTGGTTATCTTGCAATCCCGAGATAATCGTCTCCATGCTCCAAATCCATTTTAAAGCCATTTTTAAGGCATTTCGCGCATACATGAAATGAACACATTTTTCTCCAAAACTATAACAGATGCAAGCTTGTCCTGTTTGGTGGAGATGATATTTAATAAAATAAGTAGAAATCCACTAAAAGTTTTGTTTGGTTATCTTGCAATCCCGAGATAATCGTCTCCATGCTCCAAATCCATTTTAAAGCCATTTTTAAGGCATTTCGCGCATACATGAAATGAACACATTTTTCTCCAAAACTATAACAGATGCAAGCTTGTCCTGTTTGGTGGAGATGATATTTAATAAAATAAGTAGAAATCCACTAAAAGTTTTGTTTGGTTATCTTGCAATCCCGAGATAATCGTCTCCATGCTCCAAATCCATTTTAAAGCCATTTTTAAGGCATTTCGCGCATACATGAAATGAACACATTTTTCTCCAAAACTATAACAGATGCAAGCTTGTCCTGTTTGGTGGAGATGATATTTAATAAAATAAGTAGAAATCCACTAAAAGTTTTGTTTGGTTATCTTGAAAAACCCGAGATAATCGTCTCCATGCTCCAAATCCATTTTAAAGCCATTTTTAAGGCATTTCGCGCATACATGAAATGAACACATTTTTCTCCAAAACTATAACAGATGCAAGCTTGTCCTGTTTGGTGGAGATGATATTTAATAAAATAAGTAGAAATCCACTAAAAGTTTTGTTTGGTTATCTTGCAATCCCGAGATAATCGTCTCCATGCTCCAAATCCATTTTAAAGCCATTTTTAAGGCATTTCGCGCATACATGAAATGAACACATTTTTCTCCAAAACTATAACAGATGCAAGCTTGTCCTGTTTGGTGGAGATGATATTTAATAAAATAAGTAGAAATCCACTAAAAGTTTTGTTTGGTTATCTTGCAATCCCGAGATAATCGTCTCCATGCTCCAAATCCATTTTAAAGCCATTTTTAAGGCATTTCGCGCATACATGAAATGAACACATTTTTCTCCAAAACTATAACAGATGCAAGCTTGTCCTGTTTGGTGGAGATGATATTTAATAAAATAAGTAGAAATCCACTAAAAGTTTTGTTTGGTTATCTTGCAATCCCGAGATAATCGTCTCCATGCTCCAAATCCATTTTAAAGCCATTTTTAAGGCATTTCGCGCATACATGAAATGAACACATTTTTCTCCAAAACTATAACAGATGCAAGCTTGTCCTGTTTTGTGGAGATGATATTTAATAAAATAAGTAGAAATCCACTAAAAGTTTTGTTTGGTTATCTTGCAATCCCGAGATAATCGTCTCCATGCTCCAAATCCATTTTAAAGCCATTTTTAAGGCATTTCGCGCATACATGAAATGAACACATTTTTCTCCAAAACTATAACAGATGCAAGCTTGTCCTGTTTGGTGGAGATGATATTTAATAAAATAAGTAGAAATCCACTAAAAGTTTTGTTTGGTTATCTTGCAATCCCGAGATAATCGTCTCCATGCTCCAAATCCATTTTAAAGCCATTTTTAAGGCATTTCGCGCATACATGAAATGAACACATTTTTCTCCAAAACTATAACAGATGCAAGCTTGTCCTGTTTGGTGGAGATGATATTTAATAAAATAAGTAGAAATCCACTAAAAGTTTTGTTTGGTTATCTTGCAATCCCGAGATAATCGTCTCCATGCTCCAAATCCATTTTAAAGCTATTTTTAAGGCATTTCGCGCATACATGAAATGAACACATTTTTCTCCAAAACTATAAGAGATGCAAGCTTGTCCTGTTTGGTGGAGATGATATTTAATAAAATAAGTAGAAATCCACTAAAAGTTTTGTTTGGTTATCTTGCAATCCCGAGATAATCGTCTCCATGCTCCAAATCCATTTTAAAGCCATTTTTAAGGCATTTCGCGCATACATGAAATGAACACATTTTTCTCCAAAACTATAACAGATGCAAGCTTGTCCTGTTTTGTGGAGATGATATTTAATAAAATAAGTAGAAATCCACTAAAAGTTTTGTTTGGTTATCTTGCAATCCCGAGATAATCGTCTCCATGCTCCAAATCCATTTTAAAGCCATTTTTAAGGCATTTCGCGCATACATGAAATGAACACATTTTTCTCCAAAACTATAACAGATGCAAGCTTGTCCTGTTTGGTGGAGATGATATTTAATAAAATAAGTAGAAATCCACTAAAAGTTTTGTTTGGTTATCTTGCAATCCCGAGATAATCGTCTCCATGCTCCAAATCCATTTTAAAGCCATTTTTAAGGCATTTCGCGCATACATGAAATGAACACATTTTTCTCCAAAACTATAACAGATGCAAGCTTGTCCTGTTTGGTGGAGATGATATTTAATAAAATAAGTAGAAATCCACTAAAAGTTTTGTTTGGTTATCTTGAAAAACCCGAGATAATCGTCTCCATGCTCCAAATCCATTTTAAAGCCATTTTTAAGGCATTTCGCGCATACATGAAATGAACACATTTTTCTCCAAAACTATAACAGATGCAAGCTTGTCCTGTTTGGTGGAGATGATATTTAATAAAATAAGTAGAAATCCACTAAAAGTTTTGTTTGGTTATCTTGCAATCCCGAGATAATCGTCTCCATGCTCCAAATCCATTTTAAAGCCATTTTTAAGGCATTTCGCGCATACATGAAATGAACACATTTTTCTCCAAAACTATAACAGATGCAAGCTTGTCCTGTTTGGTGGAGATGATATTTAATAAAATAAGTAGAAATCCACTAAAAGTTTTGTTTGGTTATCTTGCAATCCCGAGATAATCGTCTCCATGCTCCAAATCCATTTTAAAGCCATTTTTAAGGCATTTCGCGCATACATGAAATGAACACATTTTTCTCCAAAACTATAACAGATGCAAGCTTGTCCTGTTTGGTGGAGATGATATTTAATAAAATAAGTAGAAATCCACTAAAAGTTTTGTTTGGTTATCTTGCAATCCCGAGATAATCGTCTCCATGCTCCAAATCCATTTTAAAGCCATTTTTAAGGCATTTCGCGCATACATGAAATGAACACATTTTTCTCCAAAACTATAACAGATGCAAGCTTGTCCTGTTTTGTGGAGATGATATTTAATAAAATAAGTAGAAATCCACTAAAAGTTTTGTTTGGTTATCTTGCAATCCCGAGATAATCGTCTCCATGCTCCAAATCCATTTTAAAGCCATTTTTAAGGCATTTCGCGCATACATGAAATGAACACATTTTTCTCCAAAACTATAACAGATGCAAGCTTGTCCTGTTTGGTGGAGATGATATTTAATAAAATAAGTAGAAATCCACTAAAAGTTTTGTTTGGTTATCTTGCAATCCCGAGATAATCGTCTCCATGCTCCAAATCCATTTTAAAGCCATTTTTAAGGCATTTCGCGCATACATGAAATGAACACATTTTTCTCCAAAACTATAACAGATGCAAGCTTGTCCTGTTTGGTGGAGATGATATTTAATAAAATAAGTAGAAATCCACTAAAAGTTTTGTTTGGTTATCTTGCAATCCCGAGATAATCGTCTCCATGCTCCAAATCCATTTTAAAGCTATTTTTAAGGCATTTCGCGCATACATGAAATGAACAGATTTTTCTCCAAAACTATAAGAGATGCAAGCTTGTCCTGTTTGGTGGAGATGATATTTAATAAAATAAGTAGAAATCCACTAAAAGTTTTGTTTGGTTATCTTGCAATCCCGAGATAATCGTCTCCATGCTCCAAATCCATTTTAAAGCCATTTTTAAGGCATTTCGCGCATACATGAAATGAACACATTTTTCTCCAAAACTATAACAGATGCAAGCTTGTCCTGTTTTGTGGAGATGATATTTAATAAAATAAGTAGAAATCCACTAAAAGTTTTGTTTGGTTATCTTGCAATCCCGAGATAATCGTCTCCATGCTCCAAATCCATTTTAAAGCCATTTTTAAGGCATTTCGCGCATACATGAAATGAACACATTTTTCTCCAAAACTATAACAGATGCAAGCTTGTCCTGTTTGGTGGAGATGATATTTAATAAAATAAGTAGAAATCCACTAAAAGTTTTGTTTGGTTATCTTGCAATCCCGAGATAATCGTCTCCATGCTCCAAATCCATTTTAAAGCCATTTTTAAGGCATTTCGCGCATACATGAAATGAACACATTTTTCTCCAAAACTATAACAGATGCAAGCTTGTCCTGTTTGGTGGAGATGATATTTAATAAAATAAGTAGAAATCCACTAAAAGTTTTGTTTGGTTATCTTGCAATCCCGAGATAATCGTCTCCATGCTCCAAATCCATTTTAAAGCCATTTTTAAGGCATTTCGCGCATACATGAAATGAACACATTTTTCTCCAAAACTATAACAGATGCAAGCTTGTCCTGTTTGGTGGAGATGATATTTAATAAAATAAGTAGAAATCCACTAAAAGTTTTGTTTGGTTATCTTGCAATCCCGAGATAATCGTCTCCATGCTCCAAATCCATTTTAAAGCTATTTTTAAGGCATTTCGCGCATACATGAAATGAACACATTTTTCTCCAAAACTATAAGAGATGCAAGCTTGTCCTGTTTGGTGGAGATGATATTTAATAAAATAAGTAGAAATCCACTAAAAGTTTTGTTTGGTTATCTTGCAATCCCGAGATAATCGTCTCCATGCTCCAAATCCATTTTAAAGCCATTTTTAAGGCATTTCGCGCATACATGAAATGAACACATTTTTCTCCAAAACTATAACAGATGCAAGCTTGTCCTGTTTGGTGGAGATGATATTTAATAAAATAAGTAGAAATCCACTAAAAGTTTTGTTTGGTTATCTTGCAATCCCGAGATAATCGTCTCCATGCTCCAAATCCATTTTAAAGCCATTTTTAAGGCATTTCGCGCATACATGAAATGAACACATTTTTCTCCAAAACTATAACAGATGCAAGCTTGTCCTGTTTGGTGGAGATGATATTTAATAAAATAAGTAGAAATCCACTAAAAGTTTTGTTTGGTTATCTTGCAATCCCGAGATAATCGTCTCCATGCTCCAAATCCATTTTAAAGCTATTTTTAAGGCATTTCGCGCATACATGAAATGAACACATTTTTCTCCAAAACTATAAGAGATGCAAGCTTGTCCTGTTTGGTGGAGATGATATTTAATAAAATAAGTAGAAATCCACTAAAAGTTTTGTTTGGTTATCTTGCAATCCCGAGATAATCGTCTCCATGCTCCAAATCCATTTTAAAGCCATTTTTAAGGCATTTCGCGCATACATGAAATGAACACATTTTTCTCCAAAACTATAACAGATGCAAGCTTGTCCTGTTTTGTGGAGATGATATTTAATAAAATAAGTAGAAATCCACTAAAAGTTTTGTTTGGTTATCTTGCAATCCCGAGATAATCGTCTCCATGCTCCAAATCCATTTTAAAGCCATTTTTAAGGCATTTCGCGCATACATGAAATGAACACATTTTTCTCCAAAACTATAACAGATGCAAGCTTGTCCTGTTTGGTGGAGATGATATTTAATAAAATAAGTAGAAATCCACTAAAAGTTTTGTTTGGTTATCTTGCAATCCCGAGATAATCGTCTCCATGCTCCAAATCCATTTTAAAGCCATTTTTAAGGCATTTCGCGCATACATGAAATGAACACATTTTTCTCCAAAACTATAACAGATGCAAGCTTGTCCTGTTTGGTGGAGATGATATTTAATAAAATAAGTAGAAATCCACTAAAAGTTTTGTTTGGTTATCTTGCAATCCCGAGATAATCGTCTCCATGCTCCAAATCCATTTTAAAGCTATTTTTAAGGCATTTCGCGCATA
The DNA here is from genome assembly GCF_048569485.1 of Anomaloglossus baeobatrachus. NCBI lineage: Eukaryota > Metazoa > Chordata > Amphibia > Anura > Aromobatidae > Anomaloglossus > Anomaloglossus baeobatrachus. The sequence goes on along the minus strand of NW_027442142.1, from coordinate 31,475 downwards.
CATGAAATGAACACATTTTTCTCCAAAACTATAAGAGATGCAAGCTTGTCCTGTTTGGTGGAGATGATATTTAATAAAATAAGTAGAAATCCACTAAAAGTTTTGTTTGGTTATATTGCAATCCCGAGATAATCGTCTCCATGCTCCAAATCCATTTTAAAGCCATTTTTAAGGCATTTCGCGCATACATGAAATGAACACATTTTTCTCCAAAACTATAACAGATGCAAGCTTGTCCTGTTTGGTGGAGATGATATTTAATAAAATAAGTAGAAATCCACTAAAAGTTTTGTTTGGTTATCTTGCAATCCCGAGATAATCGTCTCCATGCTCCAAATCCATTTTAAAGCCATTTTTAAGGCATTTCGCGCATACATGAAATGAACACATTTTTCTCCAAAACTATAACAGATGCAAGCTTGTCCTGTTTGGTGGAGATGATATTTAATAAAATAAGTAGAAATCCACTAAAAGTTTTGTTTGGTTATCTTGCAATCCCGAGATAATCGTCTCCATGCTCCAAATCCATTTTAAAGCCATTTTTAAGGCATTTCGCGCATACATGAAATGAACACATTTTTCTCCAAAACTATAACAGATGCAAGCTTGTCCTGTTTGGTCGAGATAATATTTAATAAAATAAGTAGAAATCTACTAAAAGTTTCGTTTGTTTATATTGCCATCCTGAGATAATCGTCTCCATGCTCCAAATCCATTTTAAAGCCATTTCAAAGGCATTTTGCGCATACATGAAATGAACACATTTTTCTCCAAAACTATAACAGATGCAAGCTTGTCCTGTTTGGTGGAGATGATATTTAATAAAATAAGTAGAAATCCACTAAAAGTTTTGTTTGGTTATCTTGCAATCCCGAGATAATCGTCTCCATGCTCCAAATCCATTTTAAAGCCATTTTTAAGGCATTTCGCGCATACATGAAATGAACACATTTTTCTCCAAAACTATAACAGATGCAAGCTTGTCCTGTTTGGTGGAGATGATATTTAATAAAATAAGTAGAAATCCACTAAAAGTTTTGTTTGGTTATCTTGCAATCCCGAGATAATCGTCTCCATGCTCCAAATCCATTTTAAAGCCATTTTTAAGGCATTTCGCGCATACATGAAATGAACACATTTTTCTCCAAAACTATAACAGATGCAAGCTTGTCCTGTTTGGTGGAGATGATATTTAATAAAATAAGTAGAAATCCACTAAAAGTTTTGTTTGGTTATCTTGCAATCCCGAGATAATCGTCTCCATGCTCCAAATCCATTTTAAAGCCATTTTTAAGGCATTTCGCGCATACATGAAATGAACACATTTTTCTCCAAAACTATAACAGATGCAAGCTTGTCCTGTTTGGTGGAGATGATATTTAATAAAATAAGTAGAAATCCACTAAAAGTTTTGTTTGGTTATATTGCAATCCCGAGATAATCGTCTCCATGCTCCAAATCCATTTTAAAGCCATTTTTAAGGCATTTCGCGCATACATGAAATGAACACATTTTTCTCCAAAACTATAACAGATGCAAGCTTGTCCTGTTTGGTGGAGATGATATTTAATAAAATAAGTAGAAATCCACTAAAAGTTTTGTTTGGTTATTTTGCAATCCCGAGATAATCGTCTCCATGCTCCAAATCCATTTTAAAGCCATTTTTAAGGCATTTCGCGCATACATGAAATGAACACATTTTTCTCCAAAACTATAACAGATGCAAGCTTGTCCTGTTTGGTGGAGATGATATTTAATAAAATAAGTAGAAATCCACTAAAAGTTTTGTTTGGTTATATTGCAATCCCGAGATAATCGTCTCCATGCTCCAAATTCATTTTAAAGCCATTTTTAAGGCATTTCGCGCATACATGAAATGAACACATTTTTCTCCAAAACTATAACAGATGCAAGCTTGTCCTGTTTGGTGGAGATGATATTTAATAAAATAAGTAGAAATCCACTAAAAGTTTTGTTTGGTTATCTTGCAATCCCGAGATAATCGTCTCCATGCTCCAAATCCATTTTAAAGCCATTTTTAAGGCATTTCGCGCATACATGAAATGAACACATTTTTCTCCAAAACTATAACAGATGCAAGCTTGTCCTGTTTGGTGGAGATAATATTTAATAAAATAAGTAGAAATCTACTAAAAGTTTCGTTTGTTTATATTGCCATCCTGAGATAATCGTCTCCATGCTCCAAATCCATTTTAAAGCCATTTCAAAGGCATTTTGCGCATACATGAAATGAACACATTTTTCTCCAAAACTATAACACATGCAAGCTTGTCCTGTTTGGTGGAGATGATATTTAATAAAATAAGTAGAAATCCACTAAAAGTTTTGTTTGGTTATCTTGCAATCCCGAGATAATCGTCTCCATGCTCCAAATCCATTTTAAAGCCATTTCAAAGGCATTTTGCGCATACATGAAATGAACACATTTTTCTCCAAAACTATAACACATGCAAGCTTGTCCTGTTTGGTGGAGATGATATTTAATAAAATAAGTAGAAATCCACTAAAAGTTTTGTTTGGTTATCTTGCAATCCCGAGATAATCGTCTCCATGCTCCAAATCCATTTTAAAGCCATTTTTAAGGCATTTCGCGCATACATGAAATGAACACATTTTTCTCCAAAACTATAACAGATGCAAGCTTGTCCTGTTTGGTGGAGATGATATTTAATAAAATAAGTAGAAATCCACTAAAAGTTTTGTTTGGTTATCTTGCAATCCCGAGATAATCGTCTCCATGCTCCAAATCCATTTTAAAGCCATTTTTAAGGCATTTCGCGCATACATGAAATGAACACATTTTTCTCCAAAACTATAACAGATGCAAGCTTGTCCTGTTTGGTGGAGATGATATTTAATAAAATAAGTAGAAATCCACTAAAAGTTTTGTTTGGTTATCTTGCAATCCCGAGATAATCGTCTCCATGCTCCAAATCAATTTTAAAGCCATTTTTAAGGCATTTCGCGCATACATGAAATGAACACATTTTTCTCCAAAACTATAACAGATGCAAGCTTGTCCTGTTTGGTGGAGATGATATTTAATAAAATAAGTAGAAATCCACTAAAAGTTTTGTTTGGTTATCTTGAAAAACCCGAGATAATCGTCTCCATGCTCCAAATCCATTTTAAAGCCATTTTTAAGGCATTTCGCGCATACATGAAATGAACACATTTTTCTCCAAAACTATAACAGATGCAAGCTTGTCCTGTTTGGTGGAGATGATATTTAATAAAATAAGTAGAAATCCACTAAAAGTTTTGTTTGGTTATCTTGCAATCCCGAGATAATCGTCTCCATGCTCCAAATCCATTTTAAAGCCATTTTTAAGGCATTTCGCGCATACATGAAATGAACACATTTTTCTCCAAAACTATAACAGATGCAAGCTTGTCCTGTTTGGTGGAGATGATATTTAATAAAATAAGTAGAAATCCACTAAAAGTTTTGTTTGGTTATCTTGCAATCCCGAGATAATCGTCTCCATGCTCCAAATCCATTTTAAAGCCATTTTTAAGGCATTTCGCGCATACATGAAATGAACACATTTTTCTCCAAAACTATAACAGATGCAAGCTTGTCCTGTTTGGTGGAGATGATATTTAATAAAATAAGTAGAAATCCACTAAAAGTTTTGTTTGGTTATCTTGCAATCCCGAGATAATCGTCTCCATGCTCCAAATCCATTTTAAAGCCATTTCAAAGGCATTTTGCGCATACATGAAATGAACACATTTTTCTCCAAAACTATAACACATGCAAGCTTGTCCTGTTTGGTGGAGATGATATTTAATAAAATAAGTAGAAATCCACTAAAAGTTTTGTTTGGTTATCTTGCAATCCCGAGATAATCGTCTCCATTATCCAAATCCATTTTAAAGCCATTTTTAAGGCATTTCGCGCATACATGAAATGAACACATTTTTCTCCAAAACTATAACAGATGCAAGCTTGTCCTGTTTGGTGGAGATGATATTTAATAAAATAAGTAGAAATCCACTAAAAGTTTTGTTTGGTTATCTTGCAATCCCGAGATAATCGTCTCCATGCTCCAAATCCATTTTAAAGCCATTTTTAAGGCATTTCGCGCATACATGAAATGAACACATTTTTCTCCAAAACTATAACAGATGCAAGCTTGTCCTGTTTGGTGGAGATGATATTTAATAAAATAAGTAGAAATCCACTAAAAGTTTTGTTTGGTTATCTTGCAATCCCGAGATAATCGTCTCCATGCTCCAAATCCATTTTAAAGCCATTTTTAAGGCATTTCGCGCATACATGAAATGAACACATTTTTCTCCAAAACTATAACAGATGCAAGCTTGTCCTGTTTGGTGGAGATGATATTAAATAAAATAAGTAGAAATCCACTAAAAGTTTTGTTTGGTTATATTGCAATCCCGAGATAATCGTCTCCATGCTCCAAATCCATTTTAAAGCCATTTTTAAGGCATTTCGCGCATACATGAAATGAACACATTTTTCTCCAAAACTATAACAGATGCAAGCTTGTCCTGTTTGGTGGAGATGATATTTAATAAAATAAGTAGAAATCCACTAAAAGTTTTGTTTGGTTATCTTGCAATCCCGAGATAATCGTCTCCATGCTCCAAATCCATTTTAAAGCCATTTTTAAGGCATTTCGCGCATACATGAAATGAACACATTTTTCTCCAAAACTATAACAGATGCAAGCTTGTCCTGTTTGGTGGAGATGATATTTAATAAAATAAGTAGAAATCCACTAAAAGTTTTGTTTGGTTATCTTGCAATCCCGAGATAATCGTCTCCATGCTCCAAATCCATTTTAAAGCCATTTTTAAGGCATTTCGCACATACATGAAATGAACACATTTTTCTCCAAAACTATAACAGATGCAAGCTTGTCCTGTTTGGTGGAGATGATATTTAATAAAATAAGTAGAAATCCACTAAAAGTTTTGTTTGGTTATCTTGCAATCCCGAGATAATCGTCTCCATGCTCCAAATCCATTTTAAAGCCATTTTTAAGGCATTTCGCGCATACATGAAATGAACACATTTTTCTCCAAAACTATAACAGATGCAAGCTTGTCCTGTTTGGTGGAGATGATATTTAATAAAATAAGTAGAAATCCACTAAAAGTTTTGTTTGGTTATCTTGCAATCCCGAGATAATCGTCTCCATGCTCCAAATCCATTTTAAAGCCATTTTTAAGGCATTTCGCGCATACATGAAATGAACACATTTTTCTCCAAAACTATAACAGATGCAAGCTTGTCCTGTTTGGTGGAGATGATATTTAATAAAATAAGTAGAAATCCACTAAAAGTTTTGTTTGGTTATCTTGCAATCCCGAGATAATCGTCTCCATGCTCCAAATCCATTTTAAAGCTATTTTTAAGGCATTTCGCGCATACATGAAATGAACACATTTTTCTCCAAAACTATAAGAGATGCAAGCTTGTCCTGTTTGGTGGAGATGATATTTAATAAAATAAGTAGAAATCCACTAAAAGTTTTGTTTGGTTATCTTGCAATCCCGAGATAATCGTCTCCATGCTCCAAATCCATTTTAAAGCCATTTTTAAGGCATTTCGCGCATAGATGAAATGAACACATTTTTCTCCAAAACTATAACAGATGCAAGCTTGTCCTGTTTGGTGGAGATGATATTTAATAAAATAAGTAGAAATCCACTAAAAGTTTTGTTTGGTTATCTTGCAATCCCGAGATAATCGTCTCCATGCTCCAAATCCATTTTAAAGCCATTTTTAAGGCATTTCGCGCATACATGAAATGAACACATTTTTCTCCAAAACTATAACAGATGCAAGCTTGTCCTGTTTGGTGGAGATGATATTTAATAAAATAAGTAGAAATCCACTAAAAGTTTTGTTTGGTTATCTTGCAATCCCGAGATAATCGTCTCCATGCTCCAAATCCATTTTAAAGCTATTTTTAAGGCATTTCGCGCATACATGAAATGAACACATTTTTCTCCAAAACTATAAGAGATGCAAGCTTGTCCTGTTTGGTGGAGATGATATTTAATAAAATAAGTAGAAATCCACTAAAAGTTTTGTTTGGTTATCTTGCAATCCCGAGATAATCGTCTCCATGCTCCAAATCCATTTTAAAGCCATTTTTAAGGCATTTCGCGCATACATGAAATGAACACATTTTTCTCCAAAACTATAACAGATGCAAGCTTGTCCTGTTTTGTGGAGATGATATTTAATAAAATAAGTAGAAATCCACTAAAAGTTTTGTTTGGTTATCTTGCAATCCCGAGATAATCGTCTCCATGCTCCAAATCCATTTTAAAGCCATTTTTAAGGCATTTCGCGCATACATGAAATGAACACATTTTTCTCCAAAACTATAACAGATGCAAGCTTGTCCTGTTTGGTGGAGATGATATTTAATAAAATAAGTAGAAATCCACTAAAAGTTTTGTTTGGTTATCTTGCAATCCCGAGATAATCGTCTCCATGCTCCAAATCCATTTTAAAGCCATTTTTAAGGCATTTCGCGCATACATGAAATGAACACATTTTTCTCCAAAACTATAACAGATGCAAGCTTGTCCTGTTTGGTGGAGATGATATTTAATAAAATAAGTAGAAATCCACTAAAAGTTTTGTTTGGTTATCTTGCAATCCCGAGATAATCGTCTCCATGCTCCAAATCCATTTTAAAGCTATTTTTAAGGCATTTCGCGCATACATGAAATGAACACATTTTTCTCCAAAACTATAAGAGATGCAAGCTTGTCCTGTTTGGTGGAGATGATATTTAATAAAATAAGTAGAAATCCACTAAAAGTTTTGTTTGGTTATATTGCAATCCCGAGATAATCGTCTCCATGCTCCAAATCCATTTTAAAGCCATTTTTAAGGCATTTCGCGCATACATGAAATGAACACATTTTTCTCCAAAACTATAACAGATGCAAGCTTGTCCTGTTTGGTGGAGATGATATTTAATAAAATAAGTAGAAATCCACTAAAAGTTTTGTTTGGTTATCTTGCAATCCCGAGATAATCGTCTCCATGCTCCAAATCCATTTTAAAGCCATTTTTAAGGCATTTCGCGCATACATGAAATGAACACATTTTTCTCCAAAACTATAACAGATGCAAGCTTGTCCTGTTTGGTCGAGATAATATTTAATAAAATAAGTAGAAATCTACTAAAAGTTTCGTTTGTTTATATTGCCATCCTGAGATAATCGTCTCCATGCTCCAAATCCATTTTAAAGCCATTTCAAAGGCATTTTGCGCATACATGAAATGAACACATTTTTCTCCAAAACTATAACACATGCAAGCTTGTCCTGTTTGGTGGAGATGATATTTAATAAAATAAGTAGAAATCCACTAAAAGTTTTGTTTGGTTATCTTGCAATCCCGAGATAATCGTCTCCATGCTCCAAATCCATTTTAAAGCCATTTTTAAGGCATTTCGCGCATACATGAAATGAACACATTTTTCTCCAAAACTATAACAGATGCAAGCTTGTCCTGTTTGGTGGAGATGATATTTAATAAAATAAGTAGAAATCCACTAAAAGTTTTGTTTGGTTATCTTGCAATCCCGAGATAATCGTCTCCATGCTCCAAATCCATTTTAAAGCCATTTTTAAGGCATTTCGCGCATACATGAAATGAACACATTTTTCTCCAAAACTATAACAGATGCAAGCTTGTCCTGTTTGGTCGAGATAATATTTAATAAAATAAGTAGAAATCTACTAAAAGTTTCGTTTGTTTATATTGCCATCCTGAGATAATCGTCTCCATGCTCCAAATCCATTTTAAAGCCATTTCAAAGGCATTTTGCGCATACATGAAATGAACACATTTTTCTCCAAAACTATAACAGATGCAAGCTTGTCCTGTTTGGTGGAGATGATATTTAATAAAATAAGTAGAAATCCACTAAAAGTTTTGTTTGGTTATCTTGCAATCCCGAGATAATCGTCTCCATGCTCCAAATCCATTTTAAAGCCATTTTTAAGGCATTTCGCGCATACATGAAATGAACACATTTTTCTCCAAAACTATAACAGATGCAAGCTTGTCCTGTTTGGTGGAGATGATATTTAATAAAATAAGTAGAAATCCACTAAAAGTTTTGTTTGGTTATCTTGCAATCCCGAGATAATCGTCTCCATGCTCCAAATCCATTTTAAAGCCATTTTTAAGGCATTTCGCGCATACATGAAATGAACACATTTTTCTCCAAAACTATAACAGATGCAAGCTTGTCCTGTTTGGTGGAGATGATATTTAATAAAATAAGTAGAAATCCACTAAAAGTTTTGTTTGGTTATCTTGCAATCCCGAGATAATCGTCTCCATGCTCCAAATCCATTTTAAAGCCATTTTTAAGGCATTTCGCGCATACATGAAATGAACACATTTTTCTCCAAAACTATAACAGATGCAAGCTTGTCCTGTTTGGTGGAGATGATATTTAATAAAATAAGTAGAAATCCACTAAAAGTTTTGTTTGGTTATATTGCAATCCCGAGATAATCGTCTCCATGCTCCAAATCCATTTTAAAGCCATTTTTAAGGCATTTCGCGCATACATGAAATGAACACATTTTTCTCCAAAACTATAACAGATGCAAGCTTGTCCTGTTTGGTGGAGATGATATTTAATAAAATAAGTAGAAATCCACTAAAAGTTTTGTTTGGTTATTTTGCAATCCCGAGATAATCGTCTCCATGCTCCAAATCCATTTTAAAGCCATTTTTAAGGCATTTCGCGCATACATGAAATGAACACATTTTTCTCCAAAACTATAACAGATGCAAGCTTGTCCTGTTTGGTGGAGATGATATTTAATAAAATAAGTAGAAATCCACTAAAAGTTTTGTTTGGTTATATTGCAATCCCGAGATAATCGTCTCCATGCTCCAAATTCATTTTAAAGCCATTTTTAAGGCATTTCGCGCATACATGAAATGAACACATTTTTCTCCAAAACTATAACAGATGCAAGCTTGTCCTGTTTGGTGGAGATGATATTTAATAAAATAAGTAGAAATCCACTAAAAGTTTTGTTTGGTTATCTTGCAATCCCGAGATAATCGTCTCCATGCTCCAAATCCATTTTAAAGCCATTTTTAAGGCATTTCGCGCATACATGAAATGAACACATTTTTCTCCAAAACTATAACAGATGCAAGCTTGTCCTGTTTGGTGGAGATAATATTTAATAAAATAAGTAGAAATCTACTAAAAGTTTCGTTTGTTTATATTGCCATCCTGAGATAATCGTCTCCATGCTCCAAATCCATTTTAAAGCCATTTCAAAGGCATTTTGCGCATACATGAAATGAACACATTTTTCTCCAAAACTATAACACATGCAAGCTTGTCCTGTTTGGTGGAGATGATATTTAATAAAATAAGTAGAAATCCACTAAAAGTTTTGTTTGGTTATCTTGCAATCCCGAGATAATCGTCTCCATGCTCCAAATCCATTTTAAAGCCATTTCAAAGGCATTTTGCGCATACATGAAATGAACACATTTTTCTCCAAAACTATAACACATGCAAGCTTGTCCTGTTTGGTGGAGATGATATTTAATAAAATAAGTAGAAATCCACTAAAAGTTTTGTTTGGTTATCTTGCAATCCCGAGATAATCGTCTCCATGCTCCAAATCCATTTTAAAGCCATTTTTAAGGCATTTCGCGCATACATGAAATGAACACATTTTTCTCCAAAACTATAACAGATGCAAGCTTGTCCTGTTTGGTGGAGATGATATTTAATAAAATAAGTAGAAATCCACTAAAAGTTTTGTTTGGTTATCTTGCAATCCCGAGATAATCGTCTCCATGCTCCAAATCCATTTTAAAGCCATTTTTAAGGCATTTCGCGCATACATGAAATGAACACATTTTTCTCCAAAACTATAACAGATGCAAGCTTGTCCTGTTTGGTGGAGATGATATTTAATAAAATAAGTAGAAATCCACTAAAAGTTTTGTTTGGTTATCTTGCAATCCCGAGATAATCGTCTCCATGCTCCAAATCAATTTTAAAGCCATTTTTAAGGCATTTCGCGCATACATGAAATGAACACATTTTTCTCCAAAACTATAACAGATGCAAGCTTGTCCTGTTTGGTGGAGATGATATTTAATAAAATAAGTAGAAATCCACTAAAAGTTTTGTTTGGTTATCTTGAAAAACCCGAGATAATCGTCTCCATGCTCCAAATCCATTTTAAAGCCATTTTTAAGGCATTTCGCGCATACATGAAATGAACACATTTTTCTCCAAAACTATAACAGATGCAAGCTTGTCCTGTTTGGTGGAGATGATATTTAATAAAATAAGTAGAAATCCACTAAAAGTTTTGTTTGGTTATCTTGCAATCCCGAGATAATCGTCTCCATGCTCCAAATCCATTTTAAAGCCATTTTTAAGGCATTTCGCGCATACATGAAATGAACACATTTTTCTCCAAAACTATAACAGATGCAAGCTTGTCCTGTTTGGTGGAGATGATATTTAATAAAATAAGTAGAAATCCACTAAAAGTTTTGTTTGGTTATCTTGCAATCCCGAGATAATCGTCTCCATGCTCCAAATCCATTTTAAAGCCATTTTTAAGGCATTTCGCGCATACATGAAATGAACACATTTTTCTCCAAAACTATAACAGATGCAAGCTTGTCCTGTTTGGTGGAGATGATATTTAATAAAATAAGTAGAAATCCACTAAAAGTTTTGTTTGGTTATCTTGCAATCCCGAGATAATCGTCTCCATGCTCCAAATCCATTTTAAAGCCATTTCAAAGGCATTTTGCGCATACATGAAATGAACACATTTTTCTCCAAAACTATAACACATGCAAGCTTGTCCTGTTTGGTGGAGATGATATTTAATAAAATAAGTAGAAATCCACTAAAAGTTTTGTTTGGTTATCTTGCAATCCCGAGATAATCGTCTCCATTATCCAAATCCATTTTAAAGCCATTTTTAAGGCATTTCGCGCATACATGAAATGAACACATTTTTCTCCAAAACTATAACAGATGCAAGCTTGTCCTGTTTGGTGGAGATGATATTTAATAAAATAAGTAGAAATCCACTAAAAGTTTTGTTTGGTTATCTTGCAATCCCGAGATAATCGTCTCCATGCTCCAAATCCATTTTAAAGCCATTTTTAAGGCATTTCGCGCATACATGAAATGAACACATTTTTCTCCAAAACTATAACAGATGCAAGCTTGTCCTGTTTGGTGGAGATGATATTTAATAAAATAAGTAGAAATCCACTAAAAGTTTTGTTTGGTTATCTTGCAATCCCGAGATAATCGTCTCCATGCTCCAAATCCATTTTAAAGCCATTTTTAAGGCATTTCGCGCATACATGAAATGAACACATTTTTCTCCAAAACTATAACAGATGCAAGCTTGTCCTGTTTGGTGGAGATGATATTAAATAAAATAAGTAGAAATCCACTAAAAGTTTTGTTTGGTTATATTGCAATCCCGAGATAATCGTCTCCATGCTCCAAATCCATTTTAAAGCCATTTTTAAGGCATTTCGCGCATACATGAAATGAACACATTTTTCTCCAAAACTATAACAGATGCAAGCTTGTCCTGTTTGGTGGAGATGATATTTAATAAAATAAGTAGAAATCCACTAAAAGTTTTGTTTGGTTATCTTGCAATCCCGAGATAATCGTCTCCATGCTCCAAATCCATTTTAAAGCCATTTTTAAGGCATTTCGCGCATACATGAAATGAACACATTTTTCTCCAAAACTATAACAGATGCAAGCTTGTCCTGTTTGGTGGAGATGATATTTAATAAAATAAGTAGAAATCCACTAAAAGTTTTGTTTGGTTATCTTGCAATCCCGAGATAATCGTCTCCATGCTCCAAATCCATTTTAAAGCCATTTTTAAGGCATTTCGCACATACATGAAATGAACACATTTTTCTCCAAAACTATAACAGATGCAAGCTTGTCCAATTTGGTGGAGATGATATTTAATAAAATAAGTAGAAATCCACTAAAAGTTTTGTTTGGTTATCTTGCAATCCCGAGATAATCGTCTCCATGCTCCAAATCCATTTTAAAGCCATTTTTAAGGCATTTCGCGCATACATGAAATGAACACATTTTTCTCCAAAACTATAACAGATGCAAGCTTGTCCTGTTTGGTGGAGATGATATTTAATAAAATAAGTAGAAATACACTAAAAGTTTTGTTTGGTTATCTTGCAATCCCGAGATAATCGTCTCCATGCTCCAAATCCATTTTAAAGCCATTTTTAAGGCATTTCGCGCATACATGAAATGAACACATTTTTCTCCAAAACTATAACACATGCAAGCTTGTCCTGTTTGGTGGAGATGATATTTAATAAAATAAGTAGAAATTCACTAAAAGTTTTGTTTGGTTATCTTGCAATCCCGAGATAATCGTCTCCATGCTCCAAATCCATTTTAAAGCCATTTTTAAGGCATTTCGCGCATACATGAAATGAACACATTTTTCTCCAAAACTATAACAGATGCAAGCTTGTCCTGTTTGGTGGAGATGATATTTAATAAAATAAGTAGAAATCCACTAAAAGTTTTGTTTGGTTATCTTGCAATCCCGAGATAATCGTCTCCATGCTCCAAATCCATTTTAAAGCCATTTTTAAGGCATTTCGCGCATACATGAAATGAACACATTTTTCTCCAAAACTATAACAGATGCAAGCTTGTCCTGTTTGGTGGAGATAATATTTAATAAAATAAGTAGAAATCTACTAAAAGTTTCGTTTGTTTATATTGCCATCCTGAGATAATCGTCTCCATGCTCCAAATCCATTTTAAAGCCATTTCAAAGGCATTTTGCGCATACATGAAATGAACACATTTTTCTCCAAAACTATAACACATGCAAGCTTGTCCTGTTTGGTGGAGATGATATTTAATAAAATAAGTAGAAATCCACTAAAAGTTTTGTTTGGTTATCTTGCAATCCCGAGATAATCGTCTCCATGCTCCAAATCCATTTTAAAGCCATTTTTAAGGCATTTCGCGCATACATGAAATGAACACATTTTTCTCCAAAACTATAACAGATGCAAGCTTGTCCTGTTTGGTGGAGATGATATTTAATAAAATAAGTAGAAATCCACTAAAAGTTTTGTTTGGTTATCTTGCAATCCCGAGATAATCATCTCCATGCTCCAAATCCATTTTAAAGCCATTTTTAAGGCATTTCGCGCATACATGAAATGAACACATTTTTCTCCAAAACTATAACAGATGCAAGCTTGTCCTGTTTGGTGGAGATGATATTTAATAAAATAAGTAGAAATCCACTAAAAGTTTTGTTTGGTTATCTTGCAATCCCGAGATAATCGTCTCCATGCTCCAAATCCATTTTAAAGCCATTTTTAAGGCATTTCGCGCATACATGAAATGAACACATTTTTCTCCAAAACTATAACACATGCAAGCTTGTCCTGTTTGGTGGAGATGATATTTAATAAAATAAGTAGAAATCCACTAAAAGTTTTGTTTGGTTATCTTGCAATCCCGAGATAATCGTCTCCATGCTCCAAATCCATTTTAAAGCCATTTTTAAGGCATTTCGCGCATACATGAAATGAACACATTTTTCTCCAAAACTATAACAGATGCAAGCTTGTCCTGTTTGGTGGAGATGATATTTAATAAAATAAGTAGAAATCCACTAAAAGTTTTGTTTGGTTATCTTGCAATCCCGAGATAATCGTCTCCATGCTCCAAATCCATTTTAAAGCCATTTTTATGGCATTTCGCGCATCCATGAAATTAACACATTTTTCTCCAAAACTATAACAGATGCAAGCTTGTCCTGTTTGGTGGAGATAATATTTAATAAAATAAGTAGAAATCTACTAAAAGTTTCGTTTGTTTATATTGCCATCCTGAGATAATCGTCTCCATGCTCCAAATCCATTTTAAAGCCATTTCAAAGGCATTTTGCGCATACATGAAATGAACACATTTTTCTCCAAAACTATAACACATGCAAGTTTGTCCTGTTTGGTGGAGATGATATTTAATAAAATAAGTAGAAATCCACTAAAAGTTTTGTTTGGTTATCTTGCAATCCCGAGATAATCGTCTCCATGCTCCAAATCCATTTTAAAGCCATTTCAAAGGCATTTTGCGCATACATGAAATGAACACATTTTTCTCCAAAACTATAACACATGCAAGCTTGTCCTGTTTGGTGGAGATGATATTTAATAAAATAAGTAGAAATCCACTAAAAGTTTTGTTTGGTTATCTTGCAATCCCGAGATAATCGTCTCCATGCTCCAAATCCATTTTAAAGCCATTTTTAAGGCATTTCGCGCATACATGAAATGAACACATTTTTCTCCAAAACTATAACAGATGCAAGCTTGTCCTGTTTGGTGGAGATGATATTTAATAAAATAAGTAGAAATCCACTAAAAGTTTTGTTTGGTTATCTTGCAATCCCGAGATAATCGTCTCCATGCTCCAAATCCATTTTAAAGCCATTTTTAAGGCATTTCGCGCATACATGAAATGAACACATTTTTCTCCAAAACTATAACAGATGCAAGCTTGTCCTGTTTGGTGGAGATGATATTTAATAAAATAAGTAGAAATCCACTAAAAGTTTTGTTTGGTTATCTTGCAATCCCGAGATAATCGTCTCCATGCTCCAAATCCATTTTAAAGCCATTTTTAAGGCATTTCGCGCATACATGAAATGAACACATTTTTCTCCAAAACTATAACAGATGCAAGCTTGTCCTGTTTGGTGGAGATGATATTTAATAAAATAAGTAGAAATCCACTAAAAGTTTTGTTTGGTTATATTGCAATCCCGAGATAATCGTCTCCATGCTCCAAATCCATTTTAAAGCCATTTTTAAGGCATTTCGCGCATACATGAAATGAACACATTTTTGTCCAAAACTATAACAGATGCAAGCTTGTCCTGTTTGGTGGAGATGATATTTAATAAAATAAGTAGAAATCCACTAAAAGTTTTGTTTGGTTATCTTGCAATCCCGAGATAATCGTCTCCATGCTCCAAATCCATTTTAAAGCCATTTTTAAGGCATTTCGCGCATACATGAAATGAACACATTTTTCTCCAAAACTATAACAGATGCAAGCTTGTCCTGTTTGGTGGAGATGATATTTAATAAAATAAGTAGAAATCCACTAAAAGTTTTGTTTGGTTATCTTGCAATCCCGAGATAATCGTCTCCATGCTCCAAATCCATTTTAAAGCCATTTTTAAGGCATTTCGCGCATACATGAAATGAACACATTTTTCTCCAAAACTATAACAGATGCAAGCTTGTCCTGTTTGGTGGAGATGATATTTAATAAAATAAGTAGAAATCCACTAAAAGTTTTGTTTGGTTATCTTGCAATCCCGAGATAATCGTCTCCATGCTCCAAATCCATTTTAAAGCCATTTTTAAGGCATTTCGCGCATACATGAAATGAACACATTTTTCTCCAAAACTATAACAGATGCAAGCTTGTCCTGTTTGGTGGAGATGATATTTAATAAAATAAGTAGAAATCCACTAAAAGTTTTGTTTGGTTATCTTGCAATCCCGAGATAATCGTCTCCATGCTCCAAATCCATTTTAAAGCCATTTTTAAGGCATTTCGCGCATACATGAAATGAACACATTTTTCTCCAAAACTATAACAGATGCAAGCTTGTCCTGTTTGGTGGAGATGATATTTAATAAAATAAGTAGAAATCCACTAAAAGTTTTGTTTGGTTATCTTGCAATCCCGAGATAATCGTCTCCATGCTCCAAATCCATTTTAAAGCCATTTTTAAGGCATTTCGCGCATACATGAAATGAACACATTTTTCTCCAAAACTATAACAGATGCAAGCTTGTCCTGTTTGGTGGAGATGATATTTAATAAAGTAAGTAGAAATCCACTAAAAGTTTTGTTTGGTTATCTTGCAATCCCGAGATAATCGTCTCCATGCTCCAAATCCATTTTAAAGCCATTTTTAAGGCATTTCGCGCATACATGAAATGAACACATTTTTCTCCAAAACTATAACAGATGCAAGCTTGTCCTGTTTGGTGGAGATGATATTTAATAAAATAAGTAGAAATCCACTAAAAGTTTTGTTTGGTTATATTGCAATCCCGAGATAATCGTCTCCATGCTCCAAATCCATTTTAAAGCCATTTTTAAGGCATTTCGCGCATACATGAAATGAACACATTTTTCTCCAAAACTATAACAGATGCAAGCTTGTCCTGTTTGGTGGAGATGATATTTAATAAAAAAAGTAGAAATCCACTAAAAGTTTTGTTTGGCTATCTTGCAATCCCGAGATAATCGTCTCCATGCTCCAAATCCATTTTAAAGCCATTTTTAAGGCATTTCGCGCATACATGAAATGAACACATTTTTCTCCAAAACTATAACAGATGCAAGCTTGTCCTGTTTGGTGGAGATAATATTTAATAAAATAAGTAGAAATCTACTAAAAGTTTCGTTTGTTTATATTGCCATCCTGAGATAATCGTCTCCATGCTCCAAATCCATTTTAAAGCCATTTCAAAGGCATTTTGCGCATACATGAAATGAACACATTTTTCTCCAAAACTATAACAGATGCAAGCTTGTCCTGTTTGGTGGAGATGATATTTAATAAAATAAGTAGAAATCCACTAAAAGTTTTGTTTGGTTATATTGCAATCCCGAGATAATCGTCTCCATGCTCCAAATCCATTTTAAAGCCATTTTTAAGGCATTTCGCGCATACATGAAATGAACACATTTTTCTCCAAAACTATAACAGATGCAAGCTTGTCCTGTTTGGTGGAGATGATATTTAATAAAAAAAGTAGAAATCCACTAAAAGTTTTGTTTGGCTATCTTGCAATCCCGAGATAATCGTCTCCATGCTCCAAATCCATTTTAAAGCCATTTTTAAGGCATTTCGCGCATACATGAAATGAACACATTTTTCTCCAAAACTATAACAGATGCAAGCTTGTCCTGTTTGGTGGAGATAATATTTAATAAAATAAGTAGAAATCTACTAAAAGTTTCGTTTGTTTATATTGCCATCCTGAGATAATCGTCTCCATGCTCCAAATCCATTTTAAAGCCATTTCAAAGGCATTTTGCGCATACATGAAATGAACACATTTTTCTCCAAAACTTTAACACATGCAAGCTTGTCCTGTTTGGTGGAGATGATATTTAATAAAATAAGTTGAAATCCACTAAAAGTTTTGTTTGGTTATCTTGCAATCCCGAGATAATCGTCTCCATGCTCCAAATCCATTTTAAAGCCATTTTTAAGGCATTTCGCGCATACATGAAATGAACACATTTTTCTCCAAAACTATAATAGATGCAAGCTTGTCCTGTTTGGTGGAGATGATATTTAATAAAATAAGTAGAAATCCACTAAAAGTTTTGTTTGGTTATCTTGCAATCCCGAGATAATCGTCTCCATGCTCCAAATCCATTTTAAAGCCATTTTTAAGGCATTTCGCGCATACATGAAATGAACACATTTTTCTCCAAAACTATAACAGATGCAAGCTTGTCCTGTTTGGTGGAGATGATATTTAATAAAATAAGTAGAAATCCACTAAAAGTTTTGTTTGGTTATCTTGCAATCCCGAGATAATCGTCTCCATGCTCCAAATCCATTTTAAAGCCATTTTTAAGGCATTTCGCGCATACATGAAATGAACACATTTTTCTCCAAAACTATAACAGATGCAAGCTTGTCCTGTTTGGTGGAGATGATATTTAATAAAATAAGTAGAAATCCACTAAAAGTTTTGTTTGGTTATCTTGCAATCCCGAGATAATCGTCTCCATGCTCCAAATCCATTTTAAAGCCATTTTTAAGGCATTTCGTGCATACATGAAATGAACACATTTTTCTCCAAAACTATAACAGATGCAAGCTTGTCCTGTTTGGTGGAGATGATATTTAATAAAATAAGTAGAAATCCACTAAAAGTTTTGTTTGGTTATCTTGCAATCCCGAGATAATCGTCTCCATGCTCCAAATCCATTTTAAAGCCATTTTTAAGGCATTTCGCGCATACATGAAATGAACACATTTTTCTCCAAAACTATAACAGATGCAAGCTTGTCCAGTTTGGTGGAGATGATATTTAATAAAATAAGTAGAAATCCACTAAAAGTTTTGTTTGGTTATCTTGCAATCCCGAGATAATCGTCTCCATGCTCCAAATCCATTTTAAAGCCATTTTTAAGGCATTTCGCGCATACATGAAATGAACACATTTTTCTCCAAAACTATAACAGATGCAAGCTTGTCCTGTTTGGTGGAGATGATATTTAATAAAATAAGTAGAAATCCACTAAAAGTTTTGTTTGGTTATCTTGCAATCCCGAGATAATCGTCTCCATGCTCCAAATCCATTTTAAAGCCATTTTTAAGGCATTTCGCGCATACATGAAATGAACACATTTTTCTCCAAAACTATAACAGATGCAAGCTTGTCCTGTTTGGTGGAGATGATATTTAATAAAATAAGTAGAAATCCACTAAAAGTTTTGTTTGGTTATCTTGCAATCCCGAGATAATCGTCTCCATGCTCCAAATCCATTTTAAAGCCATTTTTAAGGCATTTCGCGCATACATGAAATGAACACATTTTTCTCCAAAACTATAACAGATGCAAGCTTGTCCTGTTTGGTGGAGATGATATTTAATAAAATAAGTAGAAATCCACTAAAAGTTTTGTTTGGTTATCTTGCAATCCCGAGATAATCGTCTCCATGCTCCAAATCCATTTTAAAGCCATTTTTAAGGCATTTCGCGCATACATGAAATGAACACATTTTTCTCCAAAACTATAACAGATGCAAGCTTGTCCTGTTTGGTGGAGATAATATTTAATAAAATAAGTAGAAATCTACTAAAAGTTTCGTTTGTTTATATTGCCATCCTGAGATAATCGTCTCCATGCTCCAAATCCATTTTAAAGCCATTTCAAAGGCATTTTGCGCATACATGAAATGAACACATTTTTCTCCAAAACTATAACACATGCAAGCTTGTCCTGTTTGGTGGAGATGATATTTAATAAAATAAGTAGAAATCCACTAAAAGTTTTGTTTGGTTATCTTGCAATCCCGAGATAATCGTCTCCATGCTCCAAATCCATTTTAAAGCCATTTTTAAGGCATTTCGCGCATACATGAAATGAACACATTTTTCTCCAAAACTATAACACATGCAAGCTTGTCCTGTTTGGTGGAGATGATATTTAATAAAATAAGTAGAAATCCACTAAAAGTTTTGTTTGGTTATCTTGCAATCCCGAGATAATCGTCTCCATGCTCCAAATCCATTTTAAAGCCATTTTTAAGGCATTTCGCGCATACATGAAATGAACACATTTTTCTCCAAAACTATAACAGATGCAAGCTTGTCCTGTTTGGTGGAGATGATATTAAATAAAATAAGTAGAAATCCACTAAAAGTTTTGTTTGGTTATATTGCAATCCCGAGATAATCGTCTCCATGCTCCAAATCCATTTTAAAGCCATTTTTAAGGCATTTCGCGCATACATGAAATGAACACATTTTTCTCCAAAACTATAACAGATGCAAGCTTGTCCTGTTTGGTGGAGATGATATTTAATAAAATAAGTAGAAATCCACTAAAAGTTTTGTTTGGTTATCTTGCAATCCCGAGATAATCGTCTCCATGCTCCAAATCCATTTTAAAGCCATTTTTAAGGCATTTCGCGCATACATGAAATGAACACATTTTTCTCCAAAACTATAACAGATGCAAGCTTGTCCTGTTTGGTGGAGATGATATTTAATAAAATAAGTAGAAATCCACTAAAAGTTTTGTTTGGTTATCTTGCAATCCCGAGATAATCGTCTCCATGCTCCAAATCCATTTTAAAGCCATTTTTAAGGCATTTCGCGCATACATGAAATGAACACATTTTTCTCCAAAACTATAACAGATGCAAGCTTTTCCTGTTTGGTGGAGATGATATTTAATAAAATAAGTAGAAATCCACTAAAAGTTTTGTTTGGTTATCTTGCAATCCCGAGATAATCGTCTCCATGCTCCAAATTTATTTTAAAGCCATTTTTAAGGCATTTCGCGCATACATGAAATGAACACATTTTTCTCCAAAACTATAACAGATGCAAGCTTGTCCTGTTTGGTGGAGATGATATTTAATAAAATAAGTAGAAATCCACTAAAAGTTTTGTTTGGTTATCTTGCAATCCCGAGATAATCGTCTCCATGCTCCAAATCCATTTTAAAGCCATTTTTAAGGCATTTCGCGCATACATGAAATGAACACATTTTTCTCCAAAACTATAACACATGCAAGCTTGTCCTGTTTGGTGGAGATGATATTTAATAAAATAAGTAGAAATTCACTAAAAGTTTTGTTTGGTTATCTTGCAATCCCGAGATAATCGTCTCCATGCTCCAAATCCATTTTAAAGCCATTTTTAAGGCATTTCGCGCATACATGAAATGAACACATTTTTCTCCAAAACTATAACAGATGCAAGCTTGTCCTGTTTGGTGGAGATGATATTTAATAAAATAAGTAGAAATCCACTAAAAGTTTTGTTTGGTTATCTTGCAATCCCGAGGTAATCGTCTCCATGCTCCAAATCCATTTTAAAGCCATTTTTAAGGCATTTCGCGCATACATGAAATGAACACATTTTTCTCCAAAACTATAACAGATGCAAGCTTGTCCTGTTTGGTGGAGATAATATTTAATAAAATAAGTAGAAATCTACTAAAAGTTTCGTTTGTTTATATTGCCATCCTGAGATAATCGTC
Organism: Anomaloglossus baeobatrachus; assembly: GCF_048569485.1. Classification (NCBI taxonomy): domain Eukaryota; kingdom Metazoa; phylum Chordata; class Amphibia; order Anura; family Aromobatidae; genus Anomaloglossus; species Anomaloglossus baeobatrachus. The sequence continues at coordinate 10,579 of NW_027442142.1, read as the reverse complement.
TCCATGCTCCAAATCCATTTTAAAGCCATTTCAAAGGCATTTTGCGCATACATGAAATGAACACATTTTTCTCCAAAACTATAACACATGCAAGCTTGTCCTGTTTGGTGGAGATGATATTTAATAAAATAAGTAGAAATCCACTAAAAGTTTTGTTTGGTTATCTTGCAATCCCGAGATAATCGTCTCCATGCTCCAAATCCATTTTAAAGCCATTTTTAAGGCATTTCGCGCATACATGAAATGAACACATTTTTCTCCAAAACTATAACACATGCAAGCTTGTCCTGTTTGGTGGAGATGATATTTAATAAAATAAGTAGAAATTCACTAAAAGTTTTGTTTGGTTATCTTGCAATCCCGAGATAATCGTCTCCATGCTCCAAATCCATTTTAAAGCCATTTTTAAGGCATTTCGCGCATACATGAAATGAACACATTTTTCTCCAAAACTATAACAGATGCAAGCTTGTCCTGTTTGGTGGAGATGATATTTAATAAAATAAGTAGAAATCCACTAAAAGTTTTGTTTGGTTATCTTGCAATCCCGAGATAATCGTCTCCATGCTCCAAATCCATTTTAAAGCCATTTTTAAGGCATTTCGCGCATACATGAAATGAACACATTTTTCTCCAAAACTATAACAGATGCAAGCTTTTCCTGTTTGGTGGAGATGATATTTAATAAAATAAGTAGAAATCCACTAAAAGTTTTGTTTGGTTATCTTGCAATCCCGAGATAATCGTCTCCATGCTCCAAATTTATTTTAAAGCCATTTTTAAGGCATTTCGCGCATACATGAAATGAACACATTTTTCTCCAAAACTATAACAGATGCAAGCTTGTCCTGTTTGGTGGAGATGATATTTAATAAAATAAGTAGAAATCCACTAAAAGTTTTGTTTGGTTATCTTGCAATCCCGAGATAATCGTCTCCATGCTCCAAATCCATTTTAAAGCCATTTTTAAGGCATTTCGCGCATACATGAAATGAACACATTTTTCTCCAAAACTATAACACATGCAAGCTTGTCCTGTTTGGTGGAGATGATATTTAATAAAATAAGTAGAAATTCACTAAAAGTTTTGTTTGGTTATCTTGCAATCCCGAGATAATCGTCTCCATGCTCCAAATCCATTTTAAAGCCATTTTTAAGGCATTTCGCGCATACATGAAATGAACACATTTTTCTCCAAAACTATAACAGATGCAAGCTTGTCCTGTTTGGTGGAGATGATATTTAATAAAATAAGTAGAAATCCACTAAAAGTTTTGTTTGGTTATCTTGCAATCCCGAGGTAATCGTCTCCATGCTCCAAATCCATTTTAAAGCCATTTTTAAGGCATTTCGCGCATACATGAAATGAACACATTTTTCTCCAAAACTATAACAGATGCAAGCTTGTCCTGTTTGGTGGAGATAATATTTAATAAAATAAGTAGAAATCTACTAAAAGTTTCGTTTGTTTATATTGCCATCCTGAGATAATCGTCTCCATGCTCCAAATCCATTTTAAAGCCATTTCAAAGGCATTTTGCGCATACATGAAATGAACACATTTTTCTCCAAAACTATAACACATGCAAGCTTGTCCTGTTTGGTGGAGATGATATTTAATAAAATAAGTAGAAATCCACTAAAAGTTTTGTTTGGTTATCTTGCAATCCCGAGATAATCGTCTCCATGCTCCAAATCCATTTTAAAGCCATTTTTAAGGCATTTCGCGCATACATGAAATGAACACATTTTTCTCCAAAACTATAACACATGCAAGCTTGTCCTGTTTGGTGGAGATGATATTTAATAAAATAAGTAGAAATTCACTAAAAGTTTTGTTTGGTTATCTTGCAATCCCGAGATAATCGTCTCCATGCTCCAAATCCATTTTAAAGCCATTTTTAAGGCATTTCGCGCATACATGAAATGAACACATTTTTCTCCAAAACTATAACAGATGCAAGCTTGTCCTGTTTGGTGGAGATGATATTTAATAAAATAAGTAGAAATCCACTAAAAGTTTTGTTTGGTTATCTTGCAATTCCGAGGTAATCGTCTCCATGCTCCAAATCCATTTTAAAGCCATTTTTAAGGCATTTCGCGCATACATGAAATGAACACATTTTTCTCCAAAACTATAACAGATGCAAGCTTGTCCTGTTTGGTGGAGATAATATTTAATAAAATAAGTAGAAATCTACTAAAAGTTTCGTTTGTTTATATTGCCATCCTGAGATAATCGTCTCCATGCTCCAAATCCATTTTAAAGCCATTTCAAAGGCATTTTGCGCATACATGAAATGAACACATTTTTCTCCAAAACTATAACACATGCAAGCTTGTCCTGTTTGGTGGAGATGATATTTAATAAAATAAGTAGAAATCCACTAAAAGTTTTGTTTGGTTATCTTGCAATCCCGAGATAATCGTCTCCATGCTCCAAATCCATTTTAAAGCCATTTTTAAGGCATTTCGCGCATACATGAAATGAACACATTTTTCTCCAAAACTATAACAGATGCAAGCTTGTCCTGTTTGGTGGAGATGATATTAAATAAAATAAGTAGAAATCCACTAAAAGTTTTGTTTGGTTATATTGCAATCCCGAGATAATCGTCTCCATGCTCCAAATCCATTTTAAAGCCATTTTTAAGGCATTTCGCGCATACATGAAATGAACACATTTTTCTCCAAAACTATAACAGATGCAAGCTTGTCCTGTTTGGTGGAGATGATATTTAATAAAATAAGTAGAAATCCACTAAAAGTTTTGTTTGGTTATCTTGCAATCCCGAGATAATCGTCTCCATGCTCCAAATCCATTTTAAAGCCATTTTTAAGGCATTTCGCGCATACATGAAATGAACACATTTTTCTCCAAAACTATAACAGATGCAAGCTTGTCCTGTTTGGTGGAGATGATATTTAATAAAATAAGTAGAAATCCACTAAAAGTTTTGTTTGGTTATCTTGCAATCCCGAGATAATCGTCTCCATGCTCCAAATCCATTTTAAAGCCATTTTTAAGGCATTTCGCGCATACATGAAATGAACACATTTTTCTCCAAAACTATAACAGATGCAAGCTTTTCCTGTTTGGTGGAGATGATATTTAATAAAATAAGTAGAAATCCACTAAAAGTTTTGTTTGGTTATCTTGCAATCCCGAGATAATCGTCTCCATGCTCCAAATTTATTTTAAAGCCATTTTTAAGGCATTTCGCGCATACATGAAATGAACACATTTTTCTCCAAAACTATAACAGATGCAAGCTTGTCCTGTTTGGTGGAGATGATATTTAATAAAATAAGTAGAAATCCACTAAAAGTTTTGTTTGGTTATCTTGCAATCCCGAGATAATCGTCTCCATGCTCCAAATCCATTTTAAAGCCATTTTTAAGGCATTTCGCGCATACATGAAATGAACACATTTTTCTCCAAAACTATAACACATGCAAGCTTGTCCTGTTTGGTGGAGATGATATTTAATAAAATAAGTAGAAATTCACTAAAAGTTTTGTTTGGTTATCTTGCAATCCCGAGATAATCGTCTCCATGCTCCAAATCCATTTTAAAGCCATTTTTAAGGCATTTCGCGCATACATGAAATGAACACATTTTTCTCCAAAACTATAACAGATGCAAGCTTGTCCTGTTTGGTGGAGATGATATTTAATAAAATAAGTAGAAATCCACTAAAAGTTTTGTTTGGTTATCTTGCAATCCCGAGGTAATCGTCTCCATGCTCCAAATCCATTTTAAAGCCATTTTTAAGGCATTTCGCGCATACATGAAATGAACACATTTTTCTCCAAAACTATAACAGATGCAAGCTTGTCCTGTTTGGTGGAGATAATATTTAATAAAATAAGTAGAAATCTACTAAAAGTTTCGTTTGTTTATATTGCCATCCTGAGATAATCGTCTCCATGCTCCAAATCCATTTTAAAGCCATTTCAAAGGCATTTTGCGCATACATGAAATGAACACATTTTTCTCCAAAACTATAACACATGCAAGCTTGTCCTGTTTGGTGGAGATGATATTTAATAAAATAAGTAGAAATCCACTAAAAGTTTTGTTTGGTTATCTTGCAATCCCGAGATAATCGTCTCCATGCTCCAAATCCATTTTAAAGCCATTTTTAAGGCATTTCGCGCATACATGAAATGAACACATTTTTCTCCAAAACTATAACACATGCAAGCTTGTCCTGTTTGGTGGAGATGATATTTAATAAAATAAGTAGAAATTCACTAAAAGTTTTGTTTGGTTATCTTGCAATCCCGAGATAATCGTCTCCATGCTCCAAATCCATTTTAAAGCCATTTTTAAGGCATTTCGCGCATACATGAAATGAACACATTTTTCTCCAAAACTATAACAGATGCAAGCTTGTCCTGTTTGGTGGAGATGATATTTAATAAAATAAGTAGAAATCCACTAAAAGTTTTGTTTGGTTATCTTGCAATTCCGAGGTAATCGTCTCCATGCTCCAAATCCATTTTAAAGCCATTTTTAAGGCATTTCGCGCATACATGAAATGAACACATTTTTCTCCAAAACTATAACAGATGCAAGCTTGTCCTGTTTGGTGGAGATAATATTTAATAAAATAAGTAGAAATCTACTAAAAGTTTCGTTTGTTTATATTGCCATCCTGAGATAATCGTCTCCATGCTCCAAATCCATTTTAAAGCCATTTCAAAGGCATTTTGCGCATACATGAAATGAACACATTTTTCTCCAAAACTATAACACATGCAAGCTTGTCCTGTTTGGTGGAGATGATATTTAATAAAATAAGTAGAAATCCACTAAAAGTTTTGTTTGGTTATCTTGCAATCCCGAGATAATCGTCTCCATGCTCCAAATCCATTTTAAAGCCATTTTTAAGGCATTTCGCGCATACATGAAATGAACACATTTTTCTCCAAAACTATAACAGATGCAAGCTTGTCCTGTTTGGTGGAGATGATATTTAATAAAATAAGTAGAAATCCACTAAAAGTTTTGTTTGGTTATCTTGCAATCCCGAGATAATCGTCTCCATGCTCCAAATCCATTTTAAAGCCATTTTTAAGGCATTTCGCGCATACATGAAATGAACACATTTTTTTCCAAAACTATAACAGATGCAAGCTTGTCCTGTTTGGTGGAGATGATATTTAATAAAATAAGTAGAAATCCACTAAAAGTTTTGTTTGGTTATCTTGCAATCCCGAGATAATCGTCTCCATGCTCCAAATCCATTTTAAAGCCATTTTTAAGGCATTTCGCGCATACATGAAATGAACACATTTTTCTCCAAAACTATAACACATGCAAGCTTGTCCTGTTTGGTGGAGATGATATTTAATAAAATAAGTAGAAATCCACTAAAAGTTTTGTTTGGTTATCTTGCAATCCCGAGATAATCGTCTCCATGCTCCAAATCCATTTTAAAGCCATTTTTAAGGCATTTCGCGCATACATGAAATGAACACATTTTTCTCCAAAACTATAACAGATGCAAGCTTGTCCTGTTTGGTGGAGATGATATTTAATAAAATAAGTAGAAATCCACTAAAAGTTTTGTTTGGTTATCTTGCAATTCCGAGGTAATCGTCTCCATGCTCCAAATCCATTTTAAAGCCATTTTTAAGGCATTTCGCGCATACATGAAATGAACACATTTTTCTCCAAAACTATAACAGATGCAAGCTTGTCCTGTTTGGTGGAGATAATATTTAATAAAATAAGTAGAAATCTACTAAAAGTTTCGTTTGTTTATATTGCCATCCTGAGATAATCGTCTCCATGCTCCAAATCCATTTTAAAGCCATTTCAAAGGCATTTTGCGCATACATGAAATGAACACATTTTTCTCCAAAACTATAACACATGCAAGCTTGTCCTGTTTGGTGGAGATGATATTTAATAAAATAAGTAGAAATCCACTAAAAGTTTTGTTTGGTTATCTTGCAATCCCGAGATAATCGTCTCCATGCTCCAAATCCATTTTAAAGCCATTTTTAAGGCATTTCGCGCATACATGAAATGAACACATTTTTCTCCAAAACTATAACAGATGCAAGCTTGTCCTGTTTGGTGGAGATGATATTTAATAAAATAAGTAGAAATCCACTAAAAGTTTTGTTTGGTTATCTTGCAATCCCGAGATAATCGTCTCCATGCTCCAAATCCATTTTAAAGCCATTTTTAAGGCATTTCGCGCATACATGAAATGAACACATTTTTTTCCAAAACTATAACAGATGCAAGCTTGTCCTGTTTGGTGGAGATGATATTTAATAAAATAAGTAGAAATCCACTAAAAGTTTTGTTTGGTTATCTTGCAATCCCGAGATAATCGTCTCCATGCTCCAAATCCATTTTAAAGCCATTTTTAAGGCATTTCGCGCATACATGAAATGAACACATTTTTCTCCAAAACTATAACACATGCAAGCTTGTCCTGTTTGGTGGAGATGATATTTAATAAAATAAGTAGAAATCCACTAAAAGTTTTGTTTGGTTATCTTGCAATCCCGAGATAATCGTCTCCATGCTCCAAATCCATTTTAAAGCCATTTTTAAGGCATTTCGCGCATACATGAAATGAACACATTTTTCTCCAAAACTATAACAGATGCAAGCTTGTCCTGTTTGGTGGAGATGATATTTAATAAAATAAGTAGAAATCCACTAAAAGTTTTGTTTGGTTATCTTGCAATCCCGAGATAATCGTCTCCATGCTCCAAATCCATTTTAAAGCCATTTTTAAGGCATTTCGCGCATACATGAAATTAACACATTTTTCTCCAAAACTATAACAGATGCAAGCTTGTCCTGTTTGGTGGAGATAATATTTAATAAAATAAGTAGAAATCTACTAAAAGTTTCGTTTGTTTATATTGCCATCCTGAGATAATCGTCTCCATGCTCCAAATCCATTTTAAAGCCATTTCAAAGGCATTTTGCGCATACATGAAATGAACACATTTTTCTCCAAAACTATAACACATGCAAGTTTGTCCTGTTTGGTGGAGATGATATTTAATAAAATAAGTAGAAATCCACTAAAAGTTTTGTTTGGTTATCTTGCAATCCCGAGATAATCGTCTCCATGCTCCAAATCCATTTTAAAGCCATTTCAAAGGCATTTTGCGCATACATGAAATGAACACATTTTTCTCCAAAACTATAACACATGCAAGCTTGTCCTGTTTGGTGGAGATGATATTTAATAAAATAAGTAGAAATCCACTAAACGTTTTGTTTGGTTATCTTGCAATCCCGAGATAATCGTCTCCATGCTCCAAATCCATTTTAAAGCCATTTTTAAGGCATTTCGCGCATACATGAAATGAACACATTTTTCTCCAAAACTATAACAGATGCAAGCTTGTCCTGTTTGGTGGAGATGATATTTAATAAAATAAGTAGAAATCCACTAAAAGTTTTGTTTGGTTATCTTGCAATCCCGAGATAATCGTCTCCATGCTCCAAATCCATTTTAAAGCCATTTTTAAGGCATTTCGCGCATACATGAAATGAACACATTTTTCTCCAAAACTATAACAGATGCAAGCTTTTCCTGTTTGGTGGAGATGATATTTAATAAAATAAGTAGAAATCCACTAAAAGTTTTGTTTGGTTATCTTGCAATCCCGAGATAATCGTCTCCATGCTCCAAATTTATTTTAAAGCCATTTTTAAGGCATTTCGCGCATACATGAAATGAACACATTTTTCTCCAAAACTATAACAGATGCAAGCTTGTCCTGTTTGGTGGAGATGATATTTAATAAAATAAGTAGAAATCCACTAAAAGTTTTGTTTGGTTATCTTGCAATCCCGAGATAATCGTCTCCATGCTCCAAATCCATTTTAAAGCCATTTTTAAGGCATTTCGCGCATACATGAAATGAACACATTTTTCTCCAAAACTATAACACATGCAAGCTTGTCCTGTTTGGTGGAGATGATATTTAATAAAATAAGTAGAAATTCACTAAAAGTTTTGTTTGGTTATCTTGCAATCCCGAGATAATCGTCTCCATGCTCCAAATCCATTTTAAAGCCATTTTTAAGGCATTTCGCGCATACATGAAATGAACACATTTTTCTCCAAAACTATAACAGATGCAAGCTTGTCCTGTTTGGTGGAGATGATATTTAATAAAATAAGTAGAAATCCACTAAAAGTTTTGTTTGGTTATCTTGCAATCCCGAGGTAATCGTCTCCATGCTCCAAATCCATTTTAAAGCCATTTTTAAGGCATTTCGCGCATACATGAAATGAACACATTTTTCTCCAAAACTATAACAGATGCAAGCTTGTCCTGTTTGGTGGAGATAATATTTAATAAAATAAGTAGAAATCTACTAAAAGTTTCGTTTGTTTATATTGCCATCCTGAGATAATCGTCTCCATGCTCCAAATCCATTTTAAAGCCATTTCAAAGGCATTTTGCGCATACATGAAATGAACACATTTTTCTCCAAAACTATAACACATGCAAGCTTGTCCTGTTTGGTGGAGATGATATTTAATAAAATAAGTAGAAATCCACTAAAAGTTTTGTTTGGTTATCTTGCAATCCCGAGATAATCGTCTCCATGCTCCAAATCCATTTTAAAGCCATTTTTAAGGCATTTCGCGCATACATGAAATGAACACATTTTTCTCCAAAACTATAACACATGCAAGCTTGTCCTGTTTGGTGGAGATGATATTTAATAAAATAAGTAGAAATTCACTAAAAGTTTTGTTTGGTTATCTTGCAATCCCGAGATAATCGTCTCCATGCTCCAAATCCATTTTAAAGCCATTTTTAAGGCATTTCGCGCATACATGAAATGAACACATTTTTCTCCAAAACTATAACAGATGCAAGCTTGTCCTGTTTGGTGGAGATGATATTTAATAAAATAAGTAGAAATCCACTAAAAGTTTTGTTTGGTTATCTTGCAATTCCGAGGTAATCGTCTCCATGCTCCAAATCCATTTTAAAGCCATTTTTAAGGCATTTCGCGCATACATGAAATGAACACATTTTTCTCCAAAACTATAACAGATGCAAGCTTGTCCTGTTTGGTGGAGATAATATTTAATAAAATAAGTAGAAATCTACTAAAAGTTTCGTTTGTTTATATTGCCATCCTGAGATAATCGTCTCCATGCTCCAAATCCATTTTAAAGCCATTTCAAAGGCATTTTGCGCATACATGAAATGAACACATTTTTCTCCAAAACTATAACACATGCAAGCTTGTCCTGTTTGGTGGAGATGATATTTAATAAAATAAGTAGAAATCCACTAAAAGTTTTGTTTGGTTATCTTGCAATCCCGAGATAATCGTCTCCATGCTCCAAATCCATTTTAAAGCCATTTTTAAGGCATTTCGCGCATACATGAAATGAACACATTTTTCTCCAAAACTATAACAGATGCAAGCTTGTCCTGTTTGGTGGAGATGATATTTAATAAAATAAGTAGAAATCCACTAAAAGTTTTGTTTGGTTATCTTGCAATCCCGAGATAATCGTCTCCATGCTCCAAATCCATTTTAAAGCCATTTTTAAGGCATTTCGCGCATACATGAAATGAACACATTTTTTTCCAAAACTATAACAGATGCAAGCTTGTCCTGTTTGGTGGAGATGATATTTAATAAAATAAGTAGAAATCCACTAAAAGTTTTGTTTGGTTATCTTGCAATCCCGAGATAATCGTCTCCATGCTCCAAATCCATTTTAAAGCCATTTTTAAGGCATTTCGCGCATACATGAAATGAACACATTTTTCTCCAAAACTATAACACATGCAAGCTTGTCCTGTTTGGTGGAGATGATATTTAATAAAATAAGTAGAAATCCACTAAAAGTTTTGTTTGGTTATCTTGCAATCCCGAGATAATCGTCTCCATGCTCCAAATCCATTTTAAAGCCATTTTTAAGGCATTTCGCGCATACATGAAATGAACACATTTTTCTCCAAAACTATAACAGATGCAAGCTTGTCCTGTTTGGTGGAGATGATATTTAATAAAATAAGTAGAAATCCACTAAAAGTTTTGTTTGGTTATCTTGCAATTCCGAGGTAATCGTCTCCATGCTCCAAATCCATTTTAAAGCCATTTTTAAGGCATTTCGCGCATACATGAAATGAACACATTTTTCTCCAAAACTATAACAGATGCAAGCTTGTCCTGTTTGGTGGAGATAATATTTAATAAAATAAGTAGAAATCTACTAAAAGTTTCGTTTGTTTATATTGCCATCCTGAGATAATCGTCTCCATGCTCCAAATCCATTTTAAAGCCATTTCAAAGGCATTTTGCGCATACATGAAATGAACACATTTTTCTCCAAAACTATAACACATGCAAGCTTGTCCTGTTTGGTGGAGATGATATTTAATAAAATAAGTAGAAATCCACTAAAAGTTTTGTTTGGTTATCTTGCAATCCCGAGATAATCGTCTCCATGCTCCAAATCCATTTTAAAGCCATTTTTAAGGCATTTCGCGCATACATGAAATGAACACATTTTTCTCCAAAACTATAACAGATGCAAGCTTGTCCTGTTTG